>NC_080723.1:23847899-23937899 GCF_019097595.1 Hemibagrus wyckioides
TGCACACCGCACACCTCTGCCTAGCATCCTGCTCACCAACGTCCAGTCGCTGGAAAACAAGCTCGATGACCTCAGGGCCAGGGTAAAGTTCCAGAGACATTCGGGACTGCAATCTCCTCTGCTTCACCGTGAGTGGATAACAACATCCACGACGCTCTGAGATCTCACGTCGCTGCCTATAACGCGGGACCAGCGTCGAGTGACATGGACTCATACAAGGCCACATCATACAACATTCGGAAAGCAGTGAAGGAGGCGAAGCAGTGCTACGGGGGGAAACTAGAGTCACAGCTCCAACAGAGTGACTCTAGGAGTCTGTGACAAGGACTAAGAACAATAACGAACTATAAAGCACCAACATCTGGTATGACGAATGCGGACGTGTCTTTGGCAGATGAACTGAACACCTTCTATGTTCGCTTCAAGGCTGCAGTTAACAATGCTAATGCTAAAGCTAAGGACAATCAGAGCCAGGACAAACAGACTAAAAATCAGTTTTTATCCAACAGCATTTACCACTCTCAATAATCAAAAAACATGAGATGTTGAGATGAGATGTTTTCATGAGATGTGAAACAATTTTCCGTGCCTATTTATTTATTTTTTATCTTATTTATTTATTTTTTATATACTAATTAGTACTTTTTTTTAAATTGTTTGAATGTATGTATGACTGCTGCACTTTGACTGGTTGGCACTTTTAAATTTTCGTTGTACATGCAAATGGTACAATGACAATAAACTTCTATTCTATTCTATTCTATTCTAATGCTAATGGCTGCAGACAGGAAAAGAATGCCAACACCGGAAACGCGTTCGTCATTTCCGAGCAGGACGTGAGGAGAGCCTTCAGGAGAGTGAACACCAGGAAAGCAGCAGGACCAGACGGAATCTCAGGTCGAGTCCTCAGAGCCTGCGCTGACCAGCTAGCACCTGTGTTCATAGATATATTCAACCTCTCCTTAACCCAGTCGGTAATCCCAACATGCTTTAAAGAGTCCATCATTGTTCCTGTCCCAAAGAAACCCCATCCTGCTTCCCTCAACAACTACTGCCCTGTAGCCCTGACCTCAATAGTGATGAAGTGCTTTGAGTGGCTGGTCAGAGACTTCATCATCTTTTCACTACCTGACACACTGGATCCACTACAGTTCGCCTACTGCCCGAACCGCTCAACAGATGATGCCATTTCTCACCTCCTTCATACACTAGAAAGGGGAATTATGTTAAAATGCTCTTTGTCAACTACAGTTCAGCGTTTAACATTATAATTCCCTCCACACTCACCACCAAGCTGGAGCACCTGGGACTCAGCCCATCTCTTTGTCAGTGGATCTCCAGTTTCCTAACTGGCAGACCACAAGCAGTAAGGATGGGCAGACATGTCTCAGCCTCCCTCACCCTCAGCACTGGAGCCCCCCAGGGTTTTGTTCTGAGCCCCCTGCTGTACTCATTGTACACAATATGACTGCGTGGCCACTACCAACTCCACCGCCATCTACAAGTTTGCGGATGACACCGTTGTGGTCGGATTGATCTCCGACAACAATGAGACAGCCTACCTGGAGATTAGGAAGTAGATTAGGAATCTGGAGTACTGGTGCCAGAGGAACAACTTCCTCCTTAACATCAGCAAGACTAAGGAGCTGATAGTGGACTTCAGTACAAAGCAGGAGAGGAACTACCAGACCCCTGTGATCAACAAGAGCCCAGTGGAGAGAGTGGACAGCTTCAGATACCTCGGTGTTCACATCACGCAGGACCTGTCATGGCCCTGTCACATCAACACCGTGGTGAAAAAGGCTCGGCAGCGTCTCTACCACCTCAGACGCTTGAGAGACTTTAGACTGCCCTCTAAGGTGTTTAGGAACTTTTACTCCTGCACCATAGAGAGCATCCTGATGGGAAACATCACAACCTGATTCGGGAACAGCACCATGCAAGACAGACGAGCTCTTCAGAGGGTGGTGCGATCAGCTGAGCACATCATCCGTACCAAACTCCCTGACCTACACTCAGTCTACAACAGGCGGTGCTGGACCATGGCCAGGAAGATCATGAAGGACCTCAGCTACCCCAACAATGGACTGCTCCATCTGTTGCAGTCAGGAAAGTGCTTCCGCTCCCTGAAGGCTAACACAGAGAGACTGAGGAGAAGCTTCTTCCCACAGGCTATACGGACTCTCAACCAGAACTCCACATAGGACTCAAGAATTATAGACAAAAAGCCAGACCTCTGACTTGGAGACAAGGATAACTCACCATGCATGAAAACATAGGAACTCAGGTACAGGAAAATGGCAGCAGGTCTCTGGACTGATGAGTCAAAATTTGAAATATTTGGCTGTAGCAGGAGGGCAGGTTGTTCACCAAAGAGCAATAATGAGAATCTAAATCAAATTTAAAGTCAAATTTTATTTGTCACATACATAATCATACACAGTATGATATGCAGTGAAATGCTTACACCACTGTTGACCATTGAAAAGGAAAAGGAATAAGGACAGAAAACAAACAAGGATAGAATGTAAAATATAAAATATAAAAACTGCAATTTTCCACAGTAGGTAAAAATAAAATATAAATATATAAAATATAAATAAAGTAAGGTAGGGTATAATATGTATACAGAATATATGTATAGAATATGTATGTAAAACAGAATATGTATAAAAAAAAAGTAAGATTTAAACTGTATAGTAACAAAACTATATAAAGTGTATAATGTGCAATAAATGTGCAGTGTGCAGACAGCAGCAGTACGGGGTGGTCATGTAGTGAAATGAGGTGATGAGATGATGAGAAGCAGTGGTATTTTCCATCTTTAAAGTGCAGATGTGCGCAAGTCCTCTTTGTGTATAAACAGGAGCAGAATGTGCCATATATGTTTATGTTTTATGTATTGTGTACCACAGTCCTGTAATGTGCAAATGTGCAAATGTACAGTGTGGTTGGTTTGGTGTGTTCCAACACATGTGTGAAGGAAACATAGCAACAATCTCTACAGGCAACAGTGAAGCTTGGTGGAGGTTCCTTGCAAGTTTGCGACAAATGTAGTTGAAGTGTTGTAATACAGGGAGGTGTCAGATTAGTCCCAAATTTATTCTGCAGCAGGACAACAACCCCAAAAATACAGCCAATATCATGAAGAACTATCTTCAGCATAGAGAAGAAGTAGTTCTGGAAGTGATGGTTTGTCCCCAACAGAGCCCCGATCTTAGCATCATTGTGTCTGTCTGATATTACATGAAGAGGCAAAAGGATTTGAGGCAGCCTACATCCAGAGAAGATCTGTGATTAGTTCTCCAAGATGTTCCAACCTACCTGTTGAGTTCTTACAAAAAAGTGTGTGCAAGTCTACCTAGAAGAATTGATGCTGTTTTGCAGTCAAAGGGTCTCACAAAATATTGATTTGATTCGGATTTCTCTTCTGTTCATTTTCTTTCCCTTTTGTTAACTGATAAAAATAAACAATTGACACTTCTATTTTTGAAATAATTCTTACTTTACAGCATCGTTTCTCACCTGCCTAAAAGCCCTGTACAGTTCTATATGTACAGATGTGATAGCAGCTGTTGGTAGCAGCATGAAAGTGTTATGTGCAAAAATAGCTAAACCTTTATTTGTCCCACAGTGGGGAAATTTCCATGTTACAGCAGCAGCAAAATAGAAAAAATGTGCAAATATGAAACAGAAAAATAAGGAATCTTTATAAATACAGAAGAAAAAATAGGAATAACAATAATTTCACAAAAAAACACACACAAACAACACAAACAATTGCACTTGGATATTGCACATCTTAAATCGTTGTTATTGCATAGAAACAGTGTTTATATTTGTGGTGCTGTAAAAATAGATGTGTATTGAATATGTGTGTGTGAATTCAGATCAGTCAAGTTCTGGGTGTTAAGAAGTCTGGTGGCTGGAGGAAAGAAAGAGACCAGGGGCCAGAATGCTTCGGTACCTTTTTCCAGATGGCAGGAGGGTGAAGAGTGTCTGTTAGGGGTGTGTGGGGTCATCCACAACGCTGCTGCCCTTGCGGATGCATTGTATGTAGTATATGTCTGTGATGGAGGGAAGAGTCTCAGGGTCTTGCGTTCTGAGACAGTGCAATTCCCGAACCAAGCAATGATGCAGCTGCTCAGGATGCTCTCAATCCCAGGCTGTTATCTGTTGCACCGCCTCTCTGTATGCTGACTTGTAATTCTTGCTGATGAGACCCACCACAGTCGTGTCATGGGAGAAGTTGATGATGTGGTTCAACTTGTGTGTTGCTGCACAGTCTTGAGTCAGCAGAGTAAACAGCAGTGGGCTAAGCACTGTTGAATGCTGACCTGAAGTCTGTGAACAGCATTTGTATGTATGTGTCCTTTCTGTCCAGGTGGGTGCGGGGTCATGATGTGCCTCGTGACGAGCCTCTCAAAGCACTTCATCACAATGGGTGTGAGTGCAATAGGATGATAGTCATTGAGGCAGAACAATGTAGACTTCTCTGGCACAGGGATGATTTTGGTGGTCTTTAGGCATGAAGGAACCTCAGTGCCACTCAGGGAAATGTTGAAGATGTCAGTGAAGACTAGTTGTTCTGCACATACCCTGAGCACTCTGCCAGAAATGATGGCTGGTCTAGCAGCCTTCCCTGGGTTAACTCTGCATAGAGTTCGCCTCACATCAGCCATGTCTTTCTGCACCTCAAACCAAGCTTAGAATCATTCAGTACAACTGGATGGGAGGCATCACTGTGACAGACAGGTGTTGTTGCCCTGTATTTTGTGATCACCTGGATGTCCTGTCATGTGCACCAGGTGTCTCCGCTGTCTGGAATTGGCTGTGGATTCTCTGGGCATGTGTGCGCTTTGCCTCTCTGATGGCTCGGGTCAGTTTGGTCCTTGCTGTAGTTAGTACCATCTTGTCCCCTGCTCTGAAGGCAGAGTTTCTGGTCTTCAGCAGTGCCTGCACCTTTGAGGTCGTCCATGACTTCTGGTTGGAGTGTGTGGTGATGTTCATCAATGCACTTGCCAATGTAGCTGGTCACTGTTGCTGTGTACTCCTCCAAGTTGATAGGTTCGCCGTTGGTAGCAGTCTTCCTGAACATATTCCAGTCAGTGCACTCAAAACAGTCCTGAAGAACAGAGGTGGCTAGGTTTTTACCTGCTTCAGAACCAGTTTAGAGCATCCAACAAGCAGTCTGTCAGCTGGAATTAGTATGACATTGATGCTGATCCAGCACATTCACCCTACTTCTTGTTCACATACTAATGGGAGTTAGGGAGCACTGATTTGAGATTTGTATGGTTTAAATCTCCTGTGATTATAAACAGGCCGTCGGGGTGAGCATTCTGCAGATTGCTAATAGCCTTGTAGATTTCACTTAAAAGAAAAAAATATTAAAAAGACAATCAGTCCTGTTAGCTTTGGATGGTTTTGTCAGCTGTTCTTCTGAGATGCCTTTGTTTTTTCTTCTTCAGGTGAATGTTTTTGGATTCGGAGCTGATCAGGAGGGGAACTGGCACCACTACTGGGAGGAGAACTTGATGAATAGCGCCTTCAAAGAGACAGGCGTCCATAACGCAGAGTTCGAGTACAACATCACGCAGCTACTGGCTCAGAAAGGCAAAATCAGACTGTTTAAAGGCTTCTAGTCTTCATCCAGCTGGGAGGAGTAGTTAGAGACGCACAAGAAAGATCTCGATAGCGTACTCCATTCAGCACATGCTTGATCCAAAGTGAAGGCCGAGTGAAACAGGACGTGGTCCAACACACAGCGGTGAAGGGTTCTGCTCTGGGGTCCTACAGTGTTTCTGAGGCTGAGACTCGAACTCACAACCTCCTGGATCAACAGATCATCTTCACCAACACCATCATGTATTTCATGGTCCATCCTGTTGATTTCTGTCTCACACACTTCCAGGTTTGGGTTCTCAGGTTGTAGATTTATTTTTAGTCAATTCTGAGTTGAATGGGGTTCATTTTTATTTATTTTAATTATTTCCTGGTTCTCTGGACTTGTGTGAAGCAGAAAGTCCTGAACACAGCCTTCATATGGAAAACTCCAGACAGAGAGAGCGAGATCTGAATTTAATTATTCTCTTAATGTAATTCAGTTCAGCTTTATTCTTTTCTACTCACCTCCCAGTTTTCAGATTTCAGGTTTCTTCTTTTTTAGTCACTTCCTGGTTCACTGGACTCAACCAGAACCTGATGGAACTGCAGACTTCAGAGTGATCGCCAAAGACTTATAATAACCTCATGTTCTCTGGAATTCTGTTTTGTTTTTTTCTTGGTTCTTGGTTGAAGCTTATGAAGATTTAGTTACGTTTGGTTTTCTGGATGCATGGTTTATCATATGCTATTACTTTCTGGTTCTCGGATTTCAGTGGTCATTTCAATTTTGATGGGCCAGCTTTATAGTATTCCTGAGATAGGAACAGGGTCAGCTGTGATCCCTGACCAGGACAAAGCAACTCATCATGGTGAATGAATGTAATAATGATTGCTTCTCTACACTTCAGTTTTATTTATTTTAATTATTTTAGTTATATAAATTTGGGGTTGTATATATTTTTAGGTAGTTGCTGCTTCTCTGAATGTCTGGGCATAAAATGTACTCTCTCTGTCTCTCTCTCTCTCTCTCTCTCTCTCTCTTCTTCATCTGTCCAGAAGCATATTTACATTTGCAAAGGATTACAGGTAAGAGCAGGTCATAGATCATGCGTTACTAGCCTCAGAGGCTCCGCCCATGTCCTGCATCACAGTCATGCAGGCTGCAATTTGATTGGCTGTAACATGCACTGGTTTCCAACACAGTGAAATCAAAAATAAGTGTCCTTTTACATTGAGGATATAGTCACTGTATTAAAACTAAAAAGAAAAATAAATAAATAGCAAGCTTGAAAACTAGAGATCAGACAAATCAGTACAGAGAAACAGTCAGAGAGAGAGATATACAGACAGACAAAGAGAAAAAGAGACAGAGAGAGAGAGACACAGAGAGTGAGAGTCATGAAGACAGACAGAGAGAGAGTGAGTGAGAGAGACAGAGAGAGAGAGCCAGGGAGACAAACAGAGCAACTGACAGACAGACAGATAGAGAGAGAGATGTTTTGAGCAGGATACAGTATAGTGTTCAGACTCCTCTCTTCCTAAGTGCCTTCACTAACACTGTGTTTTATAAATCTCCCTTTTTACATGTACTACATGATGAATTGGATAAAAAGAAGGTGATTTGGTTGCAGCACTGTGGGAATGTAAGCTCTTAACTTTCCACCTTTGTATATTGGATGAAATAAAGGGATGCTGCTGTAACACTGTCGTTGTAGTGGGTTGAAAAACATTCCAGCAAATGACCTTCTCCAGCAGAAATAGTCTTTAACTGAACTAACAGAATGTGGAATAAAGTGCGGGAATTATTGTTGGAGATCCCTTTCCTCTGATGGAGCCACAATACCTTGACTTTATGAGGTAGGTATACTGTACGTAGATCTGTAATTATTGTTAATGGTTTTTATCTTTATTCTTATTATACAAGTACAATAACATGAAGTGCTGATCCCTAAAATCAGAGTAAAGGTATTAATCTCCAAAAGCAGAGGAATAAAATGAATAGCGGTCTGCTATCGAAAAGAACATCTTCTCCAGTCCCTCTAAACGTGAATGCAAAATCAAGCAAATGCCACGATCTTGCAATTTTTTTTAGAACATCTCAGAGACTGTCACATCCCAGTGTCTTCACTGGGAGGAGTTTAAATGAAGGATACTGCGCTTGTGATTTCACCAATTCATGCAGTTTTCCACAAAAAAGCACCACAAATTATGTGGCAAAGTCATGTATTTTTAGCCATAAAACGAACAAAAACCCCTCAACATAATTCTGTAAGGAAAAAAAAGAAAACGGGAAGAAGGAATTCATGCGTTTTACCACTAGATGTCGCAATCACACCAAAATATGGACACGGCAGCACCATTTCATAATCATGAGCGATCCCCTGTGTTAGCAATCGAGAGGAAACAATCAGGGAGACAATCACACACATGGACTTGTGTGAAGCAGAACCTGATGGAACTGCAGAGTGATCGCCAAAGACTTTATAATAACCTCATGTTCTCTGGAATTCTGTTTTTTCCTTTGTTTTTATTCCATTCCTCGTGCTTGTTTGAAGCTCATGACGTTTTTGTTATTTCTTGGTTTTCTGGATGCATGGTTTAAAACATTACCACCATTACCTTGAAATATTTTCATAATTACTACAGATTTGTGAGTGGAACATCTCAGAGTGTGACATGTTTGTCTTCACTGGGAGGAGTTTTAAAGAAGAATCCTGTGCTTGTGATTTCACCAATTCAAGCAGTCCCATGTCAGGATGTCAGCGGTCTGAGGTTTGGACCTTCCACCTCCTGTAAAGAGGATTCTGGTTTCCGAATGCAGGTGTGGGTTCGAATCACACTGGGATGTGGTAGTGCAAGTGTTTAAGGCTCTGTGTTGTTGACTGGAGGATCGAGGTTCAAGCCCAAGCACAGTAAAGCTGCCACTGTTGGCCCCCTAAGCAAAGCCCTTAACCCACGCTATAAGTGCTGTATCATGACTGACCCTGCGCTCTGACCACAACTTCCAAAGCTGGGATATGTGAAGAAAGAATTTCACTGTCCAGTAATGTAGATGTGACAAAAAGGCTTCTTTTAGTTTTCCACATAAAAGCTCCACAATGTTTGCAGCAAGAAAAATCACACAGAAACCTCAGTACAACCCTGAAAGGACATAAGAAACTCATGCACTGAACACTAGATGTCACAATTACACCAAAATATCAACAGGTCAGCACCATCTCAGGATCATGAGCTGCTCTGTGTTAGCAATCGAGAGGAAACAATTGAGAAAACTAATGAATTAATTAATTCGTTAATTATCCAATTAATTAGGAAATAATTTATTTATTACTAAATACAATAATAGCAGTAGTGCCTTGTGTCCAGGAAGTCTAATGTCTCATACTCTAACTGTTATCAATATATAAACACAACATGAGCACAAATAAACAGATTATTAATAAATAAATATATATCAATACAGGGAATAAATACAAAATCAAAAGACATTCTGTGGGTAAAAGTAATGTGGATATGTGATTATCACTGCTGACATCTTAAAAACACTGACTTCATTTTATTAATGCATTAATGTACGTTTTTAATCTAGCCATGGGGGTCACAGTTCAGTGACTTCTGTGCCGGTCCCAAGGCCGTATAAACAAAGAGGGTTGCGTCAGGAAGGGCATCCGACGTAAAAAACATTGCCAATCATGCGAATCGTCAGTACTCTAAATTTCATACCGGATCGGTCGAGGCCCGGGTTAACAACGACCGCCAACAGCGCCGTTGACCTATAAGGCACCGGTGGAAATTGGGCTATTGTTGGTCGAAGAAGTAGAGGAGGGAGGAGAGTGTGCAGACAGAGAGAGAAGAGGAAAGGTAAGAGTGTAGGACTGAGAATAGGAACTCTGAATGTTGATACTATGACAGGGAAAGGTAGAGAGCTGGCTGATATGATGGAGAGAAGGAAGGTGGATATACTGTGTGTACAGGAGTCCAGATGGAAGGGTAGCAAGGCTCGTAGTACAGGAGCAGGATTCAAGCTGTTTTATTATGGGGTGGATAGTAAGAGAAATGGGGTAGGTGTGGTCTTGAAGGAGGAGTTTGTGAGGAATGTTCTGGAGGTGAAGAGAGTGTCAGACAGGGTGATGAGTCTGAAGTTGGAGATTGAAGGGGTGATGTTGAATGTTGTTAGTGGTTATGCCCCACAGGTAGGTTGTGAGTTAGAGGAGAAAGAGAGATTCTGGGGTGAATTAGATGAGGTGGTAGAGAGTATTCCAACAGGTGAGAGAGTGGTGATAGGAGCAGATTTTAATGGACATGTTGGTGAGGGGAACACAGGTGATGAGGAGGTGATGGGCAAGTTTGAAGTTAAGGAAAGGAACCTTGAAGGGCAGATGGTAGTGGACTTTGCTAGGAGGATGGACATGGCTGTGGTTAACACTTATTTTCAGAAGAGGGAGGAGCATAGAGTGACTTACAAGAGTGGAGGTAGGAGCACACAGGTAGACTACCTACTATGTAGAAGAGGCAATCTGAAAGAGATTAGTGACTGTAAAGTGGTAGTGGGAGAGAGTGTAGCCAGACAGCATAGGATGGTGGTGTGTAGGATGACTTTGATGGTCTGTAAGAAGAAGAGGTCAAAGATAGAGATGGAGAAGGAAAACAAGTGGTGGAAGCTGAAAAAGGAGGAATGTTGTGAGGAATTTAGATAGAAGACAGGCAGGCTCTGGGTGGTCAGGTAGTGCTGCCAGATGACTGGTAAACTACAGCAGAAGTGATCAGGGAGACAGGAAGAAAGGTGCTGGGTGTGTCATCTGGAAGGAGGAAAGAAGATAAGGAGACTGGGTGGTGGAATGAGGAAGTTCAGGATAATATTCAGAGGAAGAGGTTAGCCAAGAAGAAGTGGGACATGGACAGGACTGAAGAGAATAGACAGGAATACAAGGAGTTACAGCACAGAGTGAAAAGGGAGGTGTCTAAGGCCAAGCAGAAGGTGTATGATGAGTTGTACACTAGGTTAGACACTAGAGAAGGAGAGAAGGACTTGTACAGGTTAGCTAGGCAGAGGGATCGAGATGGGAAGGATGTGCAGCAAGTTAGAGTTATTAAGGATAGAGATGGAAAGGTGCTCATGAGTGAGGAGAGTGTACAGAGGAGATGGAAGGAATACTTTGAAGAGCTGATGAATGAGTAACATCAGAGGGAAAAAAGAGTAGAAGGGGTGAACTCTGTGGAACAGGAAGTAGATAAGATTAGAAAGGATGAAGTCAGGAAGGTTTTGAAGAGGATAAAAAGTGAAAAGGCAGTTGTTCCTGACGACATCCCGGTGGAGGTCTGGAAGTGTCTAGGAGAGGCGGCAGTGGAATTTTTAACTAGTTTGTTTAACAGGGTTTTAGAGAGTGAGAAGATGCCTGAGGAATGGAGAAGTGTATTAGTGCTGATCTTTAAGAATAAGGGTGATGTGCAGAGTTGCAGCAACTATAGGGGGATAAAGTTGATGAGCCATACAATGAAGTTATGGGAAAGAGTAGTGGAAGCTAGGTTAAGGAAGGTAGTGGAAATTTGTGAGCAGCAGTATGGCTTCATGCCCAGAAAGAGCACAACAGATACAATTTTTTCTCTGAGAATGTTGATGGAGAAGTATAGGGATGGTCAGAGAGAGTTGCACTGTGTGTTTGTAGACTTGGAGAAAGTGTATGACAGGGTGCCAAGAGAAGAGCTGTGGTACTATATGAGGAAGTCAGGAGTAGCAGAGAAGTATGTCAGAGTGGTGCAGGACATGTATGAGAGGAGCAGGACGGTGGTGAGGTGTGCTGTAGGTCAGACAGAGGAGTTCAGAGTGGAGGTGGGACTGCATCAGGGATCGGCTCTGAGCCCCTTCCTGTTTGCTATGGTGATGGACCAGTTGTCAGAGGAGGTCAGACAGGAGTCTCCTTGGACAATGATGTTTGCAGATGACATTGTGATCTGTAGTGAGAGCAGGGAGCAGGTGGAGGAAAACCTGGAGAGGTGGAGGTTTGTGCTGGAGAGAAGAGGAATGAAAGTCAGTGGTAGTAAGACTGAGTACATGTGTGTGAATGACAGGGAGGGAAGTGGAACAGTAAGATTACAGGGTGAAGAGGTCAAGAAGGTACAGGAGTTTAAGTACTTTGGGTCAACTGTCCAGAGTAATGGAGAGTGTGGGAAAGAGGTAAAGAAGCGAGTGCAGGCAGGTTGGAATGGGTGGAGAAAGGTGTCGGGAGTTCTGTGTGATAGAAAAATATCCGAAGTGGAAGGTGTACAAGACAGTGGTGAGACCGGCCATGCTGTATGCTTTAGAGGGAGTGTCATTGAGGAAGAGACAGGAGTCAGAGCTGGAGGTAGCAGAGCTGAAGATGTTGAGGTTCTCTTTGGGAGTGACACGGTTGGACAGGATTAGGAATGAGTACATCAAAGGGACAGCTCATGTTGGATGTTTGGGGGACAAAGTTAGGGAGGACAGATTAAGATGGTTTGGACATGTTCAGAGGAGGGAGAGTGAGTATATTGGTAGGAGAATGTTGGACATGGAGCTGCCAGGCAGGAGGAAAAGAGGAAGGCCAAAGAGGAGGTATATGGATGGAATAAATGAGGATATGAAGCTAGTGGGTGCAAGTGTTGAGGATGCAGAAGATAGGGATAGGTGGAGAGAGATGATTCACTGTGGAGACCCCTGAAGGGAAAAAACGAAAGAAGAAGATTAATGTGGGTTTTTGTTTGTCTTGGTTGTTTGTTTGTTTTTTTGTTTGTTTGTTCATTTGGTTGTTTGGTTAGTTTTTTGTTTGCTTATTTGTTTTTTGATTGTTTGTTGGTTTGGTTTGTTTGTATGGTTGGTTGTTTGTATGTTTTGTTGGTTTGGTTGGTTGTTTTTGTTTGGTTAGTTGGTTGGTTGGTTGGTTTGTGTGTTAGGTTGGTTGGTTATTTTTTTGTTTGGTTAGTTTGTTGGTTGGTTTGTGTGTTAGGTTGGTTGGTTGTTTGGTTTGTGTGTTTGGTTGGTTGGTTGGTCTGTGTGTTAGGATGGTTGGTTGGTTAGGTAGGTTAGGTTGGTTGGTTGATTTGTGTGTTAGGTTGGTTGTTTAGTTGGTTTGCGTGTTTGGATGGTTGGTTGGTTAGGTTGGTTGCTTGGTTGTTTGGTTTGTGTGTTTGGTTGGTTGCTTGGTCTGTGTGTTAGGATGGTTGGTTGGTTAGGTGGGTTAGGTTGGTTGGTTGATTTGTGTGTTAGGTTGGTTGTTTAGTTGGTTTGCGTGTTTGGATGGTTGGTTGGTTAGGTTGGTTGCTTGGTTGTTTGGTTTGTGTGTTAGGATGGTTGGTTGGTTTGTGTGTTTGGTTGGTTAGTTGGATTGTGTGTTAGGGTGGTTGGTTGGTTAGCTGGGTTAGGTTGTTTGGTTTGGGTGTTTGATTGTTTGGTTTGGGTGTTTGATGGTTGGTTGGTTGGTTGTTTTTTGAGACTGTCCTTGTTTGCAGTGTTCACATGGTGGTGAGTCACAAGGAAAAACCCATGAGATTAAATTACAGCCTGATGCTAAATTTAACTAGTGTGTAATTCTATCCATAAAAGGTATTTGTGTAGCAGTTTGTTAACCTGAATGACGCATCCATGTTTCTCACATGTAGAGGAGTCCATAATGAAATGAATTAAAAGTAATAATTAAATAAACACAAATGCTCACAAAGGAACGCTTGTATTTGAAGCGAGCAGAAGAGAAGAGGAAACATCACTACAACGAGAACGGAAATTTTGCCTTCTGGAGTTGGTGTAATGCTATCTGGCCAGCAGGGGGCTGTGTGTGTGTGTGTGTGTGTGTGTGTGTGCGTGTGTGTGCGTGTGTGTGTGCACGTGTGTATAGTCATTATGCTATGATTTACATCATGTGTTTTCCATGTGGAACTCTGTAATTACTGACTCAGTGTCACACTGCAGACAGAAGGCAATCTATTCAATCTACGCTGTCTTAATCCTCTCTCTCTCTCTCTCTCTCTCTGACTGTCTCTCTCACTCTGTCTGTTTTTCTGTCTGTCTCTCTCTTACCCTCTGTCTGTCTCACTGTCTGTTGTTCTGTTTGTCTCTCACTCTATTTCTCTGTACGTTCGTCTCTTTTTCTGACTGTCTGTTTCTCTGTCTGTCTGACTCTCTGCTTTTCCCCCCTTTTTCTCTCTCTCTCTTAGAGAGACACAGAAGTAAATAAATGATACTTGTTAACTAAGTGGTTTGTGATCAGTATTTAGTGGAGACGCAGAAGCACAGAAAAAAAACAAGCGTGAAAATTTATCCACAATGTGATAATATTTTTCACACCAAATCATTCATTGTGTGTGTGTGTGTGTGTTGAGGACTGAGCAAATGGAGTTAGGAAAAATGAGAGAAAATAAACAGTTCAGTGAAAGACCAGATTTGGGCATCATTTTTTCCATCTAGAATCGCACACATTTCCACTGAATACAGAACAGCTCTGGGTTTAATCTGAATCCCTGACTGTTGTGAAGTTTACCAGCTCCTGCTTCCACCTCGATCCTACCTCAACCATCATGAGATCTACAAGTTCCTGCTTCCACCTGGATTCTCCATATTGAATCCTAGTTCTAGTTTCTGTCTTGATCCTACTCCTACCAGCTGAGGTTCACAAACCCCTCCACTGAGTCCTGCTCCTACTAGTGTGAGGTCTACAAACCCCTCCACTGGGTCCTGCTCCTACTAGTGTGAGGTCTACAAACCCCTCCACTGGGTCCTGCTCCTACTAGTGTGAGGTCTACAAACCCCTCCACTGAGTCCTGCTTCTACTAGAGTGAGGTCTACAAACCCCTCCACTGGGTCCTGCTCCTACTAGTGTGAGGTCTACAAACTCCTCCACTGGGTCCTGCTCCTACTAGTGTGAGGTCTACAAACCCCTCCACTGGGTCCTGCTTCTACTAGAGTGAGGTCTACAAACCCCTCCACTGGGTCCTGCTTCTACTAGAGTGAGGTCTACAAACCCCTCCACTGAGTCCTGCTTCTACTAGAGTGAGGTCTACAAACCCCTCCACTGGGTCCTGCTCCTACTAGTGTGAGGTCTACAAACCCCTCCACTGGGTCCTGCTTCTACTAGAGTGAGGTCTACAAACCCCTCCACTGGGTCCTGCTCCTACTAGTGTGAGGTCTACAAACCCCTCCACTGGGTCCTGCTTCTACTAGAGTGAGGTCTACAAACCCCTCCACTGAGTCCTGCTTCTACTAGAGTGAGGTCTACAAACCCCTCCACTGGGTCCTGCTCCTACTAGTGTGAGGTCTACAAACCCCTCCACTGGGTCCTGCTTCTACTAGAGTGAGGTCTACAAACCCCTCCACTGGGTCCTGCTCCTACTAGTGTGAGGTCTACAAACCCCTCCACTGGGTCCTGCTTCTACTAGTGTGAGGTCTACAAACCCCTCCACTGGGTCCTGCTTCTACTAGTGTGAGGTCTACAAACCCCTCCACTGGGTCCTGCTCCTACTAGTGTGAGGTCTACAAACCCCTCCACTGGGTCCTGCTTCTACTAGAGTGAGGTCTACAAACCCCTCCACTGGGTCCTGCTCCTACTAGTGTGAGGTCTACAAACCCCTCCACTGGGTCCTGCTCCTACTAGTGTGAGGTCTACAAACCCCTCCACTGGGTCCTGCTTCTACTAGTGTGAGGTCTACAAACCCCTCCACTGGGTCCTGCTTCTACTAGAGTGAGGTCTACAAACCCCTCCACTGGGTCCTACTCCAATCACCAGAGGTTCACAAACCCCTCCACTGGGTCCTACTAGTGTGAGGTCTACAGGATTAGCCAGTTGGGTAAGTTATTTTATGTCAGAATTATTTCCTGGTAAATTAAATCAATGAATAAATATTCCTGTTATCACTTCCTGCTTCTTCTGCTGTGTGACACCTGAAATGAAAGTGTGTCATTATTTAATTGTACAGATCAGGAACATTTATCATTTTATTTTTCTTGCCCATTTGTCCCTTTGTCAATGCTAACATGATTTTGTGAATCAAAAGATATCCCTGCTGCTCAGACTCCTGATCCTTCAGGACATGAGTCACTGTGTGAGTGTACAGTGTAGATCTGAGAAGAGTAATTATTCATAATCACACATAATCTGCTCATTTCATCATAATCTGGTGACACCCAGGAGAAGATCCCTTCCCTTCTCAGTCTCTTTCTTCCTCTCAGGGAGTTTGAGTTTGAATGAAATACGTCAGGGTGTGATGTTGTTATAAAATAATCATCACACCACCCTGTCAGCTCCTTGGAGCACGTCATGGAGATTCTAATTCCTTGAAATCCACCCTTCACAAACACCACACAAAAGCACCAGGCCAAGCATCATGAGTTCAGCACATTTCAAAGTGGGACAGATAGTTTCTGGTCTTATTCTCCTCACCTGCTCTTTTCATACACAGGTGTGTGTGTGTGCAGGTGTGTGTCCATCGCCCATGTGTAAAAACAGGGTGTGTGTGTGTGTGTGTGTGTGGTATGTCTTCCAGATTAACCTGCAGTGACTAAGGAAAGCCATGCTACTGAATTACACTCATTTTACCTTTTTCAACTCCACCTGTCTACCTTTCTTCCTTTTCTTCACCTTTTGTCCTCACCCATTTTTCTTTCTTCCTCTTCTTCGCTATCTTCCTTTCTTCCCATTTCTTTCCCTGTCTTTCTTTCTTCCTCTTCTTCACCCATCTTCCTTTCTTCCTTTTTTCAACAATTGTCCCTTCTTCCTCTTCCTTCACCTGTCCTTTTCCTTTCTTCCTCTTCTGTACCCGTCTTCCTTTCTTCCTCTTCCTTTACCTGTCTTCCTTTCTTCTTTCAGCTCTTTTACATCTCTCTCTCTCTCTCTCTCTCTCTCTCTCCATCATCCCCTCAGGAAGTGTCAGTTATTTTGTCCTGATAAGTCAGCAAAAATGTGTGTGTGTGTGTTTGTCTGTGTTTGTGTGTGTGAGAGAGAGAGTCAGCCCATGTTTGTGTTTGGTAAGTCGATCTGTTGACTAAAACGGTCCCTAATTATAATCAGCATTTTCTCTCTCTCTCTCTCTCTCTCTCTCTCACACACACACACACACACACAACCCAAGACTGACCAGGCCACCTTCTTCCATTGCTCCATGGTCTAGTTCTGATGTTCATGTGCCTATTGTTGGCATTTTTGGCGGTGCACAATGGTCAGCATGGGTTATGTAACCCCATATGCAACAAGCTCGCTCAGCACTGTGTATTCTGACCCCTTTCTATCAGAACCAGCATTAACTTCTTCAGCACCCCACAAGAGCTGCAGTTTTGGAGATGCTCTGATCCAGTCATACTTTGGCCCTTCAAAACTGGTCAAACCATTTTTCCTGCTTCTAACATCAACTTTGAGGACAAAATGTTGACTTGCTGCCTAATATATCCCACCCACTAACAGGTGCCATGATGAGGAGATACTCAGTCTTATTCACTTCACCTGGCACTGGTCATAATGTTATACCTGATCTGTGTGTATATGCAGTAACATAGTAAAGGACAGAACAAACAAGTGGAACAGAGAACAAATTAGATATTAAAACTGAAAAGAAGAGAATTTAAAATGAATAGAATGAATTAAAACAGAATTAAATATGGTACAGAATCGAACAGAACGAAGCAGAACAGAAGAGTGTGTGTGTACAGTATCAGCTCATTGACATTGTGTTGTCTCAGTTAGGTGTGATTCTGACCAGCGTTTCTTTACCTTCCATTATCTTCTGCTCACTGTAGGCAGCCATACACACAGTGTGTGTGTGTGTGTGTGTGTGTGTGTGTGTGTGTGTGTGTGATTTCAAATAATAATGAGAATGAGGAGAATAATGAATGAGAAGTATTTAACGACGAAGCACAGCTCACACACACACTTCACCTTTTTTCCACTACACTAATACACACACACTCACTTCGTGCTTTTAGTCATACAATTGGAATCAAAGGCAATGCAGATTAAAAAAATCTTTCACACACACACACACACACACACACACACATACAGTGTCAAAGTCATGTGAAATGCCTCAGAGCACCACACCCTGCAATCCTACACTTCAGTCCTTCTGTTTCTCTTTTCGGTTCCTCCTCCTGGTTTTTTTCTCTTTCTCAACTCTGACTCTCTTCCACACCTCTTCTCATCTCCTTTCTTGACATTTATCACTCTGTTAATTTGCTTATTTGTGGCTTATAGATCTTTTTCATTTCTGATGATCAGGTTTTTTCCCATGGATTTTAAAAGAACCGAAGGTGCAGATGCTGAAGGTTTACGCTGGAACAGATAACTCTTTAACTCTTTAGTTGAATGTGTTTCAGTATAAAGTGAAGCTCTAAAACTGTAGAAACTCAGAAACTGGCTTTCACAGATCCATTTGTCTTCCAAACTTTTAAGAAACACAACTTTAACCATCATTGCTCATTTATCTTATACAGTTTCACACCCTCAGATCAGACCAGTGATGAAAACATTTTCCATATATAACACTGTTATAAAGCATTACTTAACCCTCCCACACATGAACAGCTTCACCCTATTTACATAATGAATAAATAATAGAATGTTATTAGATACGTCACTGTAGGCTCGAAGAATATTTCTAACATCAGAGTGAAACAAATGAGTGACCTGATAATTACTGAAGTAAACTTACCATAAAAGAGAGGAAGATTCTTTGAAGATAATATCAAACACAAGCCTGTTGTCACAAGCCACAAGGATTGGTACAAGCCTTTCATACATCCTCCGGCATTATACTATAAAAGATTCATGAAGTGTTTATGAATGTGTTATGAACGTTCTCGGCTGTCGTGATGGAAAATATTGTGAAATGAATACAGAAAAAAAAACTCATGCTATGGAAGTATCATTATGTTAAAAATATATAACATTTCTATATTATTATTATTAGAGATATGTGATATATATAATATAATGTATGTATATATATCATTTTTTTTATCCATTTATAGTTGCATGTCCTGTAAATGAGCTGTTGCTATGGAAACAATAACATATCAGAGGGCATGCATTAATATGAAGCTGTGATGTGCAGCTGCTCTGCTGTCAGATCTGCTGCTAGAAATTACTCAACAGCTTCAGGTTGGAGAAGTCGGTGGCGCTGTGGTGTAGTAATGCAAACAATAATATTTGTCTCTGTTTCTGGGTTGAAGATGTGAAGGTCAGCAGAAACGGCGTGCGTCATACTCGCCATGCTCACAGAAACACTGGGCATATTTGTTGGGCAACAATGTGTGTGTTTCATTCGGCTCAAAACAAATTCCTCCAGACTGCTGCCCTCTCTCTGTCTATTTTTACTCTCTCACTCTCTCTCTCTCTCTCTCTCTCTCCCTGCAACACAATATGAAACATTTTCATAACTTCCCTATGTAAACACAAAAGCCGCAAAAAAACAATATATATACACACACACACAGATACATTTGTTGATATCCTGCTTTGCTTACGAACCTTGCTTTTCCCTGGTGCTGTGCTCAGTATCACGTGCATTTTATGTGTGTTTATTTGTGTGTTAGTTCCTCAGGCACTAAGGGCCTTGTTGAAACATGTGGAAACATCTAAGGCTAATTTGGATTGGTACAAACACACGCACACGCACACACACACACACAGACACACACACACACACCTTGTGGGCGTGCAGTAAAATTCCAGAAATGCCTCCAGCGTTGAACAGAAGCACAACAGGTGAGCGTCTGTTCTCATTATACGGTCTGAGCAGCTTTTCCTTCAGGCAACCGAATGAAATAATAAGTAAATAACGCGAACATGTTATGCTTGTATGTTTCCATGGCAATCATAATTAATAATTAATAATAATGATTTCAACAGCAGCCTTCATTAAGTCCATCCATCCGTTTTCTGTAGAGCTTCTTCTACAGAGTTGTGGAAAAGCTGCAGCCCAGCCTAGGGGACTCTGGGCCCAAGGCCGGGGACAGGGAGTTGCTTTAGCTCCTCCTCCACACCTCAGACTGACCCTTTATCCTCCTGGACTGGTCGTTTTTGGGGTCAATGTCAGAGTAGTAGATGGTAAAATTGGTATGTCACATGGCAGGACTTGTTGGACGATTCTCAGATACATACCTGTACTCTTTAATTACCTGTAGTCAGATTTTTAACGAGCTGTCTGACCATCCCACAGCAAAGTAGTGGGAGAAGTTCACCTTCAAGTTCTTCAAGAATCTTCAAGCTCTCTGTCAATGAAACAAAATATCATCTCTCCAGTCCTGTTTTGTGCAGCTTGTCCTCATGCACAGGTCAAACCTCCTAAGGTTCAAAAAACATCTGTATCACTGTAACCAGTGGAGCTTTTGTTCACATCCCACATCAACTTACCAGAGCAGGTGCTCTCTAAAACTGCCCTCATCTGAATACATAGATAGGTATGTTAGATAACTGACACAGTAAGATACATATTTACTTTTACTTTAAATTTCTTATTAAACACACACCACCCGCGCTGCCTATATTCGAAAGATAACCAAGGGACAATACCTTTAACCTTTAATACAGTTTCAATTCTGAGTGCTTTGTTCGACTGGAGCAGGATGACGGGGTTGTGGATACAAACAAGTGACAACATCAAATAGGATAACAAAGCAGGAATTGGGTGTGGTCACATCTGTGGCACAGGATGGCAATTACATTTACAGCAGTTTTAACATTTACAGTCGAGGCATATTGAAGCATAAATATTGAGGCGTATTGAACATAGTAGAATCCTTTTCAATAGTCTGAAAATGAAGCTAATACTGTAAGGCACTTAGTTCTTTTGTCTTGTATATCAAACAAAGTGGGACTGACCGTTGTTTTTACCCCGTCTTGGCCACACCATGTCTAAAAAAATGACCCGATTTAGCCCCATGTGCAGCCCTGTGTTTGAATTTTGACTTGTAAATGTTCATCTCTTCCTAAACACCACCTGAAGACCCATAAATGTGACATGTTATAAACAAAACCTTATAATAATGTCAGAATTCAAGTAGATTCATCTCACATCCATCATACACTATATGCTCAAAAGTTTGTACACCCCAAAGATCACTGTATGTGCTTCCTCCCCAAACTGTTACCACAAACTGGAACTGGAGTCTCCTCAAAATCCCAACATCAGTGTCAGATCTCACTAATGCTCCTGTAGCTGAATAAACACAGAACACGTGCCAACATCTACTGTAAAGCCTTCTCAGAAAACTGGAGGCTGTTATAGCAGGGGACCAACTTTGTAACCAGCTTCATTCTGTGTTATACTTGTTTGGAATGAGATGATCAACCAGCACATGTGAGTGTGATGGACAGGTGTCCACATACTTCTGACCATATAACAGTATATGCCAATAATATTAATACTACAGCACAGTTCTGTTTCTTTGCTTGCAACGTTTAGCTTTCTATCTTAAAACAAACCTGTGAAAATGCAAAAAACTGGCCATGCCTCAGTTAACACTGTTCATACAGTAAAAAATGGTGGTGCAAGAACTTTTCATCTCCAGAATCTGGACTTTTGGGGTAAAATGAAGCTATTATAAAAGAACCTGCTTCAGTCTGCTAAAGTTTGGGAGAAACTTTACATATCGGCAGGAGAATAATCTCAAACATAAACCAAAGAAACAAAGGAGTGTGTCGCAGTACCAAAAAAAACTTCCAGTCAATCTAATGAACCTGGAGCAAGTCTGTTAGGGAGAACGGGTGAAAATCCCTTCCAAGTAGTTTGTAGAGCTGGTCAGATCTTACCCCAACAGAGATAATGCTGCTACTGTCCCCCTTTTGCTGCCAAAACAGCCCTGACCCGTCCTGCACTGTGTATTCTGACCTCTTTCTATCAGAACCAGCATTAACTTCTTCAGCAATTTGAGCAACAGTACCTCGTCTGTTGGATCAGATCACACGGGCCAGCCTTTGCTCCCCACGTGCAACCAATGAGCCTCAGCCGTCCATGACCCTGTCACCAGTTCCTTGTACCACTTTTGACAGATACTGACCACTGCAGACCGGGAACACCCCACAAGTCAAACTCTCTCAAATCCTTACGCTTGTCCATTTTTCCTGCTTCTAACATCAACTTTGAGGACAAAATGTTCACTTGCTGCCTAATATATCCCACCCACTAACAGGTGTCATGATGAGGAGATACTCAGTCTTATTCACTTCACCTGGAACTGCTCACAGTGTTATACCTGATCATGTAGCTATCAAGTACTGTTCTCAAAGGGTGAAAATTTATTTAAGCAGCATTGTAGTAGAATGAGTTTTGTTGTTTTTTTGGATCTTCTGACAGATAGTAAATTTTAACTTTGATCATTATATATTGATTTACAATAAACATACTTGCTGAAACATTCTGTGTAAAAACTATGACTATGTTCAGGGGCAGATTACTCTTCCAAACTACGGTAGACATGTGCTTGTGTTTGAATTGAAATATTTTACATGGAATTTCTCTAGCATTTGGGAAGACTGTGTGCACATCCACACAGAAGCTTTTTAAACATTAGAATGCATTTCTATTCAAATGGCCAAATTTTCCTTGTAAAGAAACTCTATCTAAATTCTGTTCTGAAACTGACAATAGTACTGAGGACTAAACCTTCAGCTCTGAGCTTCAGGGACTATGGAGCTGAAGGTTGTGCAAACCTTAACTTTAAGACGCTTCACCTTCAACTGCTCAGCTGTATCCTGTCTGTTTCTAAATAATGTGTAATGTCAGCAAGCGCAGCTTATGCAACAGCATGTTTTATGAGCTCCCAGGCATGCATGACTGGCTAGAGCCAATCCACCTAACAAGATTCCCATCCAGACAGCATGGATAATTTAGCTGTTTTGCATTATCCGGACCCGAACCTGAGCTCTTCTGATAATAGTGCAAAAGCTCAAACAATTTGTTTATCCAGGAAAGAACACTAAACTGTTCTTGAAATTTAATATCCATGAAACCCTGCAGGTAAACACTGCTCTTAAACCTGCTATTGGATGATCCACCTGGAGAACAAATTTACAGCACAGTGCCGCTAATGCTATCTGTTCCTTATATCCATATCTTTATTTGGAATTTAAATTCATGGAGTAACCCTGAAGGTTTTGACTAAATATGAAGCAGCATGCTGTATGACCTCTGGCTCGGACACTTCAGCTCCTTCACTTCACTTCAGTTCATAATCAAATCATCTCCTCTACAGATGTGTGCAGGCCAATATTACACACATAATGTTTTTATAGTACGTTGTCTTGTGCTTCTATGTTACGCTGTATTACTGTAAAGTAAAAAGTTCCTTTTTTCAGTCCTTATTTTCTATTCTGGAATGTTTTCAGGGTTAAAGGTGAGAGTTTGTGTTTAAATGCAGTGGCTAGATGCTACTCAAAACCTCACACTTCTCTCCAAGAAAAATCTTGGAAGTGTTAAATACACATCAGTGATTTTACTAACCTGCACTGGGCACCTGCTTAACCAAACTCTAAACTCTGTCAAATTCCCATATAAAAATAAAAATTCCCATATAAAAATAAAAATTCCTATATAAAATTAAAAATTTCTATATAAGTATATAAAATCCCATATAAAAATAAAAATCCCCATATAAATATAGATTACCATATAAATATAAAAATTCCCATATAGAAATACAAGATTTCCATATAAAAATATAAATTCCCATATAAAAATAGAAGATTCCCATATAAAATTAAAAATTCCTATATAAATATACAAAATCCCATATAAAAATAAAAATTCCCATATAAATATAAACATGTCCATATAAATATAAAAATTCTCATATAAATATTGGTGTAAAGGGAGTGTTTGGGGGCGTGTCTATAAAATGACTGACCAGAGGCCAAACAAACTTTCTGGACTGGAAGACTGGAAGTTTCTAAACTGGGGTTTTGTTTTTCAGCTACAAAATAAATTTGCTCCAAGACAACGTTTTTTAATCATTTCTACATAATTCCCCATTATTTGTCCTGTTACAAAAGAAATATGTCTCTATGTCTACACCTACAATGGAACTACAGGGGTTGGACAATGAAACTTTAATGAAAATTTAGTGTTGGAGGTTTCATGGCTAAATTTGACCAGCCTGGTGGCCAATCTTCATTGATTGCACATTCCACCAGTAAGAGCAGAGTGTGAAGGTTTAATTAGCAGAGTAATAGCACAGTTTTGCTTAAAATATTGCAATGCACACAACATTATGGGAGACATATCAGAGTTCAAAAGAGGACAAACTGTTGGTGCACGTCTCGCTGGCGCATCTGTGACTAAGACAGCAAGTCTTTGTGATGTATCAAGAGCCACGGTATCCAGGGTAATGTCAGCATACCACCAAGAAGGACGAACCACATCCAACAGGAGTAACTGTGGACGCAAGAGGAAGCTGTCTGAAAGGGATGTCCGGGTGCTAACCCGGATTGTATCCAAAAAACATAAAACCACAGCTGCCCAACTCACTGCAGAATTAAATGTGCACCTCAACTCTCCTGTTTCCACCAAAACTGTCCGTCAGGAGCTCCACAGGGTCAATGTACATGGCCGGGCTGCTATAGCCAAACCTTTGGTCACTCGTGCCAATGCCAAATGTCGGTTTCAATGGTGCCAGCAGCGAAAATCTTGGGCTGTGGACAATGTGAAACATGTATTGTTCTCCGAGGAGTCCACCTTCACTGTCTTTCCCACATCCGGGAGAGTTACGGTGTGGAGAAGCCCCAAAGAAGTGTACCACCCAGACTTGCATGCCCAGAGTGAAGCATTAGGGTGGATCAGTGATGGTTTGGGCTGCAATATCATGGCATTCCCTAGGCCCAATACTTGTGCTAGATGGGCGCGTCACTGCCAAGGACTACTGAACCATTCTGGAGGACCATGAGCACCCAATGGTTCAAACATTGTATCCTGAAGGTGGTGCCATGTATCAGGATGATAATGCACCAATACACATAGCAAGACTGGTGACAGAGTGGTTTGATGAACATGAAAGTGAAGTTGAACATCTCCCATGGCCTGCACAGTCACCAGATCTAAATATTATTGAGCCACTTTGGGGTGTTTTGGAGGAGCGAGTCAGGAAACGTTTTTCTCCACCAGCATCACGTAGTGACCTGGCCACTATTCTGCAAGAAGAATTCCTCTGGCCCTCTGGCCACTGTGCAGGACTTGTATCTGTCATTCCCAAGACGAATTGATGCTGTATTGCCCATAAAAGGAGGCCCCACACCATACTAATGAATTATTGTGGTCTAAAACCAGGCGTTTCAGTTTCATTGTCCAACCCCTGTATGTGGTTTCTTCTCCCCCCAGAGCATCAACACCACACACACACATATACACACTTAAAGTGCATTTAATGTGCAGGAGATTGTTTCTTGTTCCTACCACCCCGGGGCTGCCTGTGAGGAAGTCAGGGAAGCAGTTGCTATAAATCATTCAGCTTTGTGGTAAGCTTGTTTTGAACAGTAGTGTTAAATACTGCTCATTCTCAAGTAGATGTTCTTCTCATCTGCACGCAAGTAATGTGCGTAGCTAAATCAACAGCATCATCCATCATCCTGCTGGAGTTGTGTGAGGAGTAGGAAAGGGTTCAACAGGGAGGAAGTCAATCATGTAGGTTTCTGGTGTACTTGAAATCACCAAAAGATGGAGGTAGGTGTCTGTGAAATCCTCTACCTGGAACATGGATTACCCCCCGCTCCTGCTGGCTTGTGACCTTGAAAGTCCAGGCACACTGGGCATGGATGTGCCAGCTCTTAAGTACAGTAAGTCTGGATAAGTAGTCTCACTTAGGCAGTTTATCTGACCTTAATTTCTTGTAACTGGTCAACCTGAGGTGAATTATCCCATGCTGTAAAAAATAACCTAGCTTGAGAGTTAAAACTCTAACAACTATGACCCATACCCACTGGTTCACCCTGATGCTGAAAGAGGAAGTATGTATTGGTGTAATGAAGTTAAGTAGCCTTTATTTGTCACATATTCTTTCTTCACATATCCCATTATCAAGGGTTGAGTTCAGAGCACAGGGTCAGTCATGATGCAGCGTCCCTGGTGCTGGGTGTTAAGGGCCTTGCTCCAGGGTTCAACAGTAGCAGCTGGGGTGAATATGTGAGTCTGCACCAAGATTCTCAGCTGGTTTGTTTGAGGAAGGAGCTAATAATCACAAACTTCTGACAGATTCCACAGTCACATTTTTTGCATGCTGTGAATAATGAACAACTTTAACCCCTCGCCACACTTTCTCCCATGTGCTGGGGTTTGTTTGAGTCTACAGATAAGCTGTGTTTGAATTTCTCTACTGTATGACTTGTGTGAGTTTAAGGTCAAAGATAAGGTGAATTCTGTTGAACTAAAAACCGGTCATTTAACTTTCATGTCACACACTCCTTATATAGATATTTCATTTTCTAACACACTTGTTCAGTAGCATGTGATTATCAAAACTCTCTGGAAAACTGCAAGACAGTGGCATGGCACTAGAGTGGATCCGGCAGCTTGTTTGAGCAGGAACTAAGGAGACTGTGATTCTGTGGAAATAACTGAACTTTCACACTGCTCTGCTGTTCTTAGCCAGAAAGAACTGAGTACTCTACTGGGCTGATATTGAAGAGAAATGCTGGACTGGTTCAGTATGTAGAATCCTCACAGTTCCAACCTCCTGTGATAAGTAAGTATGGTAGAGTTCAATCAACAGAGAGCAGGTAAGAAGGTTGATAAGATGAGTGGTTGTAGTGATAAAAACAGGCGTCACACCTAACTCCACATCCACACACTCAGCTCAGCTTCCAAATCTAAAATCATGTGATCATGTGTTCATAAGGGGGGAAAAAAATCTGAATTATAGCTATCTATTGTTGTGAGAAACTAATTCGGTCTGAATATCAAAATCCTACACTTGCTACACTTATAACAGGTCCTGAGTGAAGTGAGACTTGCTGTTCAAACAGAGTATTATAATGAGGTTAGCCCTTTGGTCTTCCACTTCAAAAGCCCAATCTTTGCCTTTTCTCTCATTCTGTCACACACATTAACCATGCTGCTCTGTGTTTGTAAAGCCTTCTGCAGCTTTTTATTACAGTAAACCTCAGAGGTGTAGCAGCCGGCAGACAGCTACAGAGAAGGCAGGGAAAGAGAAGACGGACAGGTAAACATAACAGACAGGTGAAGAAAAGACAGACAGGTAAAGAGAGGACAGACAGGTAAAGAGAAGGCAGACAGGTAAAGATAAGATAAACAGGTAAAGAAAGAACACAGACAGGTCAAGAGGAGACAGACAGGTAAAAAGAACAGACAGGTAAAGAGAAGACAGACAGGTAAAGAGAACAGACAGGTAAAGGGAACACAGACAGGTAAACAGAACAGACAGGTAAAGAGAAGACAGACAGGTAAAGAGAAGACAGACAGGTAAACAGAACAAACAGGTAAAGAGAGAACAGACAGGTAAAGAGGTAAAAAGAACAGACAGGTAAAGTGGAGACAGACAGGTAAAAAGAGAACAGACAAGTAAAGTGGAGACAGACAGGTAAAAAGAGAACAGACAGGTAAAGTGGAGACAGACAGGTAAAAAGAGAACAGACAAGTGGAGACAGACAGGTAAAAAGAGAACAGACAGGTAAAGTGGAGACAGACAGGTAAAAAGAGAACAGACAGGTAAAGTGGAGACAGACAGGTAAAAAGAGAACAGACAAGTGGAGACAGACAGGTAAAAAGAGAACAGACAAGTAAAGTGGAGACAGACAGGTAAAAAGAGAACAGACAGGTAAAGAGAACACAGACAGGTAAAAAGAGAACAGACAGGTAAAGTGGAGACAGACAGGTAAAAAGAGAACAGACAGGTAAAGTGGAGACAGACAGGTAAAAAGAGAACAGACAGGTAAAGTGGAGACAGACAGGTAAAAAGAGAACAGACAGGTAAAGTGGAGACAGACAGGTAAAAAGAGAACAGACAAGTAAAGTGGAGACAGACAGGTAAAAAGAGAACAGACAGGTAAAGTGGAGACAGACAGGTAAAAAGAGAACAGACAAGTGGAGACAGACAGGTAAAAAGAGAACAGACAAGTAAAGTGGAGACAGACAGGTAAAAAGAGAACAGACAGGTAAAGTGGAGACAGACAGGTAAAAAGAGAACAGACAAGTAAAGTGGAGACAGACAGGTAAAAAGAGAACAGACAGGTAAAGTGGAGACAGACAGGTAAAAAGAGAACAGACAGGTAAAGTGGAGACAGACAGGTAAAAAGAGAACAGACAAGTGGAGACAGACAGGTAAAAAGAGAACAGACAAGTAAAGTGGAGACAGACAGGTAAAAAGAGAACAGACAGGTAAAGTGGAGACAGACAGGTAAAAAGAGAACAGACAGGTAAAGTGGAGACAGACAGGTAAAAAGAGAACAGACAAGTGGAGACAGACAGGTAAAAAGAGAACAGACAAGTAAAGTGGAGACAGACAGGTAAAAAGAGAACAGACAAGTAAAGTGGAGACAGACAGGTAAAAACAGAACAGACAGGTAAAGAGAACACAGACAGCTAAACAGAGGAAAGACAGGTAAAGAGAGAACAGACAGGTAAAGATTTAATGGACATTATTTCCATGTGTATCAGTAAGTTGTGATGTAATGTGTGTGTGTGTCAGTAAGGTAAGAATGTGTGTGTGTGTGTGTGTGTGTGTGTGAGTAAGGCGTGAGTGTGTGTGTGTGTGTGTGTGTGTGTGTGAGTAAGGCGTGAGTGTGTGTGTGAGTAAGGCGTGAGTGTGTGTGTGTGTGTGTGTGGAGAGAGTCCTTCTCAGAATGTCGCCTCCTCATGAGCAGTGATGATGAACACCTGTCTTTGTATCTATATTTACACTTTTGTCAGATGTCCTTACCCAGAGTGACGTATATTTATCACTTTTATACATCTGAGAAACTGAGGGTTAAGGGCCTTGCTCAGGGGCCCAGCAGGGCCAGCTTGGTGATCTGGAATTTAAACTCACAACCTTCTGATCAGTAGTCCAAAACCTTCACTACTCAGCTACCACATCCCATCTATTACACAAGGACAAGCTATAGCGTTTTTACTTGTCTTTTATTTATCTTAAATGATGACACCTGTGATGATACCTGTGCCCTGTTTTGGAGCAGGGGCATCAAACTAAAGAGACTCTTCGTTTCTATGATCTACTCTTTTGATTAACAGCAATAACTGGCTCTGGAAGTAGAACAGGTGGAATTTTAGAGAGACAAACAAAAAGTATTTCAATATTTGCATTTATTAAGTCATAGTATTTATTCTACTGATTAAAGAACACACATGGAATGATATTTATTTTTGATGTTTGCAGGGCTTTGGAGTTAATCGCTGAATCAATGTAAAGCCTGACACGTTTCTATGACACGTGCATTGTAAGCAGCCGCATGGCAGGATGTGACTCCATGTGTGCTGAACTGTGATGTGTACAGATGTGGTTCCCTCTGTATCACAGTTTTACGGTCAGGGTTTCACTTCAGTTTGGTGACCGGATGCTTATTCAGTAACAGGTTCTGGGTCACTCCTTCAGGTTCTCAACTCGTGTTTGTGAACGTACGTCCCCTGCAGTGGAGAAAACTCTCACATGGTACTGATGCACAGATTGTTTTGCAAGTTTTTTGTCTTCCAGCATGCATGTAGATCTGCATCTACATCAGAGCAATCTTCTGCCTTGACATCCTTGCTAAACATCTTTCAGCTGACAATGCGGTAAAAAGCTACCCAACATAAACGGCTCCTGACTTCTCTCCATCATGCCATAAATGGTGTTCCATCAACTCGGGAAGTCATGTATTAAATTGTAATCAGCTATATCGAACACTTCCTGCTTGATTTACATGAGCTTCTGCTTTTATGGAATTCTTGGTTGCAAGATTAAAAACATGTGCTGAGCATTCAATTTGTGGTCCTTGTCCAGCTAAAGGTGTTCTCTGAAGGCATTCTCCATCTTCTCTGCATTGTCTGTGGTGACCAAGATGGAAAAGGTGATGGTTAGGTCTCTCCAACTTCCACTCTGTTACTGCACTCATCGTTGCAGCCACTGAATGACTACTTGTGTGGCTTTTATAAAAGGGTCATGTCTGTAACACAGAGCTTTCAATTATCCAATCCAAAATGCAATGTTCTGCCAAATAGCTTTCAGTTGCCCTGGAGGTCCAACTATCAGCTGTCAGAGCTCCATATTGTGTATAATGTTCATTCTCAGTTTAGAGGTCAGGAACAACCATGCTGATCGAGCACTCTGATCCCAACCATCAAGTATGGGATATGCAAAGGAAGAATTTCACTGTGCAATTATGTATACACCCCTAGTGCAGTAAATGGGCAATCAATATGCAAATGATCTGCTATGCATTTTTTTTTACAGCCGAAGGTATGTGCACCCCTGTCTATCACACCCATATGTGTTTCTTCCCCAAACTGTTACCATAAACTCTGAAGCTTTACAATTTTTCCTTTACCGGAACTCAGTGACTCAAACCCTGTTGGAATGGTATGAGAACCATCACTGGCCATGGAAGAAGGTCTGACCAGGTGATGGAGGGAGACCTAAATGATTTGATAATGGTTTGATAATGTGGCTTCTGACCAACCGTCCCTCAGCTCCTCCTGTAACTCATCCCCTTGCCAGTAAAACAACCCTCCTCTTCCTCCATGCACTCCCCCTCTCCACCCTCCATTATACCACCATATACTTCAAAACCCCTCTCGGGACCTCCCTCCCCAGTACATCATCTATCCTGAATGATTCACTTCCACAACAGACATCTCCCCTGCCTGCTCCACATCTCCTCTGTTTCCAATCAACATCAAAGCAGAGGATGTGAGGAAAGAGTTCAGTCAACTTCACCCAGGTAAGGCTGCAGGTCTAACAGCTATAAGTATCTGGGTATCCACATAGACAACAAGTTTTTGGACTGGACCAAAAACACTGATGCACTGTATACGAAAGGTCACAGTTGCCTGTACTTCCTTAAGAGACTCAAGTCCTTTAATGTCTGCAGAACCATGCTGCAGATGTTCTACCACTCGGTGATAGACAGTGTCATCTTCTACCCTGTAGTGTGCTGGGGTAGCAGGGCAAAGATAGCCGATGCTTAACAAGCTTTTTAGGAAAGCAGGCTCTGTCATGGGAATGGAGCTGGAGTTGAGGTGTCTGAGAGGAGAATGCTGGGAAACATCTCAGTATACTTGACAATATGTCACACCCCCTGCATGCGACATTGCAGTCCTACTGAAGCCATAGACTGGGACCACAGAAGACAACCACAGGAGGTCTTTCCTACCAGTGGTAGGAAGGCAATTGGGTTTCATGTCATTTTATTTTCTTTATTCCCCTAGTTGTTAGGGTTTAGTGTTCTAATTGAGCTGGTTATTATTTTTTTGTATGCTATCTTCTATGTTCATTTTCTTTTGTGGGCGGGGCTAATTAATCTATGTTGGCCTGTGCTTTCTTGTATTACAGAGGGCCAGTGAGGTTGCAGCCAAATTACCAAACGTTTGCTACTGGAGCAGGAGAAGATGTGTAGTTAGCAGAAAGGAATACATAGCAGAGAGGTGATATAAGCTAATTGTGGAGTTCTTGCTAAACATTATTTCTTATTTGCTCTCGTTGGTTGGATAGAAGCTGAGGGCTAAGCGAGTGGCCAGCTGACTCTACGGTGGTGGAGTTTCCCACATTTATTTTTGGGCTGTGGTTCACTCGTAGTGTTTTCCGGTGTGTATCACTGGTGATGTGCTAGCCAGGACCCCCTTCCCCCTCCTTCTTTTAGAGTAGACTTTGGTCATCGTGGTAAGTCCCAGCCTGTCCCCAGAGTTTGTGTTAGGTAGCAGCATTGATCAGGGATCCAGCCCACTGTTTATTTTGTTGGTGTATCTTTAACATTGTAAGGAATTTCAGTGTGTCAGTAAAGATTGTTCTTTTTTTTTTTTTAAATGTCTTCATCTGATCATTGGGAACGAACCTGTGTTGCCTATGTTGGATAAATTGGTTAATGTATGAACAACAACAAAAAACGCAAAAAGAAACTATTTCCTGGGGTGAAATACCCCATAGTCCTTTTTTTTTAGATTTGTTTTTTTTTTTTTAATTAGACTTTCGCTCCCTTGCACTTATTATCTAGGTTCTCATATCATGGGTTCTCTTACCACTGCTATGCTAACTTATCTTCTCCTTCTCTCCCTCAGATACCATGGCTTCTGCTGGGATCTCTGCATGTCTGGTGGACATATCATCATGGACGACAGATTATCAGCTGAACCTCAATCCCAGCAAAACTGAACTGCTGGTTATCCTAGACCTAGAGCCTAGAACCTTGCAATATCCCTGAACAACTCCCTGATCTTCACTTCAGCCACTGCTCGGGAACCTCGGGTAACCATGGACAATTAACTGTCCTTTTCCTCCCATACTACTAATGTCAGACAATCATGTCGGTTTCTTCTGCACAACATCAGAAGGATTTGGCCATTTTTTTCCACACAGGCTGCTGAAGTGTTCAGTCTCTGGACATTTAGAGACTGGACTAACGCCAGCTCTCTATTGGCAGGTCTACCTCTGAACGCAATTCGTCCACTGCAAATGATCCAAAATGCAGCTGTGTGACTTGTTTTCTCCCACACCACCCCACTGCTGCTCCTCCACTGGCTTCCGGTAGCTGCATCAAAAGCAGATTCAAAACACTGATGCTTGCCTACATAGCCAAGAATGGACCAGCACCATCTTACCTCAAAGATTACTCCTCGCACTGCACCTCGCTCCCTCAGATCCACTAGCACTGCTGGATTGGTCCCACTATCTCTCAGGGTAAGAGGTAGGTACACATCTAGAGCTTCTGCCAAATGCCAGAAATGTAAATGTATCTTATCTTATCTAAACTCTCCAAATTCATGAAGAAATTAAGAATATGGCCTTAGGTGTCTGTAAATAATACTTAGTGGCCTCGACTGAGTAGAAGGTATGCAGGGTTACTCAGGTTTGGTATGATAATGAAATAATCCCAAAAGGTCTGGAGATTATTGTATATTATTGTAGGCATCAGGTTCTAAGGTGGAATCAGAAACCTTATTACAAGCAGACTTGCAATGCAACATCATGCAAAGCTTTAATGTAGGAGTATACTGTTTTGTCCCATTGATTGGTTTAACTGTACATCATCATCAGTGTAAAAAATCAATTTTAAAAAAGAAACATTGTTTAAAAAATCCATGTCTAAGTTGCTTATGCAAGATCTTAAACCACACAAGGGATCCACACAGGGTTTTCAACCATTATAATAAATTCTCAAAGATCTTTTACAAGAAACGTTTTTGCTAAGAGGATTCAGATTTTGTCCAAACTAGCTACCTTCTATTACAATATATAAATCGAGTTCATGTTTCCTTTTCAATTTGCCATTATGAATATGAAACAGCTCTGCTGTAGAAAACTGTTAATAATTGACAATAATGACTTGTACAATGACTTGAATTCAGTGAGCAGGTTCACCCTGGCATCACCCTTGAGGATCAAATCCATGTCACGTTGTTAATGTATCACTGTAAATTTACCACTGCTAAAGTCTCACTGCTAACATATCAGTGATAATGTGTATGTATACTGTGCATTAACCCAACACACCTGTGTATACACGGACTGGGAGCCAGGCCAAGGCTTCATGGAAACGTCCTATTTACAGGTGTAGCACTGGATTTTACAGGATCTCTGGGTGAGAAACGATCACTTATTAACTAACATGCAGTCAGTTCCATAACTCCAGTGAACATGAAGAACGATGGAACACAGTGTATCAGTGGGTGTTGCTGCATGTTGTACAGTGTGGCATGATTCTCTTTGACGTCTATGATAAGAGCTCCAGTGTGGAATAAGACAAAAGTGTTCATGAGCTCATGAGTTTGAATCCTGGCTGTTGCGGGGGTCCAGTGAGTCCTACAGCAACACGGACCAATGATGCGGAAGAGGGCAGACAGCATTTTCCCCAGAGTGTGTTACACTGCCCGGTGACATAGCCTCCAACTCTTGTGTAATAGTGAAGTGTCTGTGAAAACTGGCCACATTTTTAAGTAAAAAGAGTAAAAATGATTTCATACTTTTTAACGAATTAATTAACTATTTTTTTCCAACGGCAGGATCCGCACTCTCATTGCCACATTCCGGATTCGATTACCAGGCAGGGCACTAACCCTGCCTCTGAAGAGTTGCAGTCCCAAGTCTGGGTTAAATGGGAGGGTTGCATCAGGAAGGGAATCCGGTGTAAATCCTGTGCCAAATCGAAACTTATGGACCAAATGATCCGCTATGGCGACCCCAAACAGGGAGCAGCCTAAAGAACAATAACAAACAATATTTAGCTAGGATAGATAGATAGATAGATAGATAGATAGATAGATAGATAGATAGATAGATAGATAGATAGATAGATAGATAGATAGATAGATAGATAGATAGATAGATAGATAGATAGATAGATAGCTGGGCTTGTGTAACACTTGCCAGTCTGCTCTACCTTATTTTCAGGAATGATTTGTTATTCCTGATCAGATAACACACATCACTGTTGACTCTCACTGTAGTCCTAGCTCCTGAGCATACTGAATTACACGCAACATTCATTAGCATGGGAGATGATATCTGTGGTCATATGAAGCACAGACGCACCATTGATCTGATGCGCACAGCTTCCTGCCGCAGTAGCTATACTTTCCACAGTCCTTGATTCCTGATTGGTTCCTTTCTCTTGATTGTTTCCAGCGGTTCATGAATAGTTTGTTGGGTTTTTTTTGTTTGTGTTTGTCCTGCATTAGTTGTGTTTTCTCAGGTCTATAGAGCCTGGGTTTTGTGTACTGTGTGTCCTGTTCTGCTGTTTGCATTGTGTCTTTTGTCATCCATGTTAGCGTAGACATCGTTTCTCGGACAGAAATAATCATATTTGCTATGAATTTTTCTATGAAAGATGCGCTGAAATTTAAGACTAGCCTAAAATCTAGACGTCTCATTAACGCGGACAAAGACGTCTGTTTCTGGCCAATGAGCTCACTGGGTTATTGTCGGTCTGTGTTCTGACCACACCCTGCTTCAACAATGACACGTTTGAAAGGTTTTTCCCTGAAACGTGTCAATCACACGCACATGCTTCCTGCCCATCATTGTGTAATCTGGCTGCGAGAGCCGTCTCTATTATCTAATTAACATCAGGACATTTACTTACGCCTTAATCCGCGCCATGCCTAATGGTTGTTCTGTTGTCCTCTCTAGAAATAAAATAGAATAAAAGAAAGAAATGATTCGAGTATTATTACGCATTAATAATCATCAGCAATAATACTAATAGTAATGATTAATAGTTAAATATTACTCATCTAGATTATTACTAATTAAACACAATAAAGATAATACAGTGACATCGGCCGTGTCTCTCTCACATGGTGTCGCTTGTTTTATGCGACACTGTACACAACAGTAACAAACACGACCTGGTGCACTTCACAGTGTGTAACTTCTATATATAATATTCTACCTCGTGTGTTTTAATTATTCATGTGACATAAACCTCCTGCTCTTTCTCCAGGAGCAATATGTGTACTTTACCTTTACTAACGATAGTCAAAATCTGTTACCATGACAAAAAATTCATCTGCTAGTTTGTGTGTATGTGTGTTTTGTGCTTATTTTTGGGATACAGCTTTATTCACTAGACACAAAGTGTACTAGATAGGGCACAAGGACCCATTATATCATACCCTAGATAGAGCCCATATCCAACTCATTTGGGATTTAACCCAATATGAAGTAATTTTCCCTTTCTGTTGTGAAATACTTTTTTTTCTTACAGTAGGTTGCTCATGTATTCTGGACACGAAGTGCACTAGATAGGGCACAGGGACCTGCTATATTGTACCCTAGATAGGGCGCATTTGGGAGTCAACCCAATATAACTAATTCTTCCCTTCCTGTATACTCGCTCTCTCTCTCTCTCTCTCTCTCTCTCTCTGTGTGTGTGTGTGTGTGTGTTAAACTAATCGAAGTTTCTTAAATCTAGCTAGCCGTTTGAAATTGACTATTTTTATCTTCCCTACTTGATTTTATTACTTTCTACATATCATTCTAATTAACTAAAACAAAGTAAACTACGTAAGAATTAAATATATAAATAAATATATAAATAATATAAATAAATAAATAAATAAATAAATATACAAAAAATATATACCGCACATACCATTTGCTAGTAAGCTACCTGAATCACTTCACCTGCCGTAACTGAGGATGAATCCCAAACAGAGATCTAGTGCCCCAGCGAGGCTGTGGAACTCGGTCGGTTTGCTCCCTGTGTAGTGCGCGTGTGTAGGGAGTAAGTGATGATCAGGGACGGAGCCGGGTGTTCAGAGCTGTGTGAGGGGAAGCTAACGGGGCTGCGCGAGACGCCCAGCATCGGGGCGGGGTCACGCTATAAAACCTAGCGGATCTCTGCACGGGCTCTTAGTCTGGACTTTAATCTCCATCTTATTCCATTACAGCGGGAAAACCACACACACACACACACACACACACACACACACACACACACACTACTGCTGCTGCAAAAATGAGCAAAATCCTGGTGGGCATCTTCGCCGTGGCGCTGTGTTTCACACTGGGTAAGGAACTTTTAACACTTTATATCAGATTAGATTAGAGAAATGTCTGAAAATATTTATTCATATTTCTCTACTGCTGTTTATACATCCTGCTTTTCTGACATTCTAGCTTCAAATGTTTTAATTATAACCAGTATGTATTACATCAGGAGAATATAAACTTAAAAAAAGCTAAATAAACATTATTATTATTATTATTATTATTATTATTATTATTATCTCCGTTTTTGCTTTATTTGTTTTTGTAGGCATGTTTTATTTATAGAATATAATTATAAGTAAACATTTTCTTTCTCCTTTTTTGTTTGTTTGTTTTTTTCAGGCTTGTCTTTTAATAGAATATGAATATAAATAAACATATTATTATTATTATTATTATTATTATTATTATTATTATTATTTTTATTACATGTTGGCTGGCTTTTTCCCAGGTTACATTTTCATGTCTGTTCTATTCAGTAGTGTTAGTTTTGTTAAATCCTCATACCGTGATAGCGAGAGGATAAAAGATTAAAAAGCTTATAGAAGATTTTCCAGTCCTTTTTCAGTGTGTTTACTTTGTGAAGGCGTAGGTGCGCCAGACTCCACCCTGTATGCCGTGTTATTCAGTAGCCCACACAAATGCCCCCATTCCATTAGCCAGCTCTCAGTGTGTTGTGTTCGTTGCTTGTGTAGCAGCAGAGTAAAAATCAGTGATGTCTGCAGGAGCGGCAGCCTCTCCCTCTACTTTGTGTGTGTGTGTGTGTATGTGTGTGTGTATGTGGATCGCAGCACCTGATAATTTCCTCTCAAGTGTTGGTCCTGTTAGACCTGTTTCTGTTTAACGGATCTTAGCAGAACTGACGCTGTTTATCTGAGACGTGTTTATGCGAAAGCAGAGCTCATGAGGGTTCATGCCGAGTCCACGAGACCATGAGATGAGAACTAAGCCTTGGACTGGACTAAATCAAGAGATCAAGAATGACCAGACCAGTATAAATCTAATCAGAGCACATTTGGGACACGTTACATTAAACTACAAACTGGTTCATCAAGACTATAAGACAAAACCTGAGACAGAACAAAGTATAAAAAACGCCCAAATATTGAAGAAAATATTCTAAATACATGAGTGTGCATCAAATAATTGTCTACATCAAATGTGAGACTGAATCCACCAAATATTAGATTAATCAGACAAAAGGAGGAACCGTGAGAAACAAATAGAGTCTGATCCCAACAATATTATTATTATAATTATTATTGTAAGTTCAATTGTCCCCAAATCTTGAGTGATCCTCTCAGATACCTAAGAATGACAGGCATGAGTTGGAGACACACCCAAATCCTTTCAAATTACACCTTGTGCTTGACTGAACTTGCTTTGATAGCCCCACTTACACAAACGATTGCCTTGCCGCCTTCGCAGCACTGGCTCGCTCTCCTGATTCACCGAGAACCGACTAGATTTTACATAAATGCTTCACTCTTACAAATACTATAGCGGACAACAAAGACCGTATTTAATCTGTGTGTGTGTGTGTGTGTGTGTGCGCGTGTCTGTAAGAATGAGAATTGTTTGGGATGAGATGAGTGACCCCTGCTGGTTAGATGGTGTAAGGACAACTTACATTGTTTTAACATTTACAGTCTTTACATCACATGTCCAGCAGAGGGCAGCATCACTGCACGTTCAAGCAGCTAGCTCAAGTGCGTGCATATGTGTGTGTGTGTGTGTTTGTGAGCACATTAGTGTACTCATCTGCATCTGAGGTTAAATTTAACACCAGTGTGTAACACCAGCTTAAGACTGTCTCTGTTCATTGCCACATTTGGGTCCTATAGCAACAGCATAAGCGTTACGACTCAACTACTCCGGGATTAGCATGACTAACGTCTAGTCTTTATTGTTTAGCAATAACGACTGGAATATTAGCATGTTCGTCATCGTTAATCAGAGCTGTGCAATAACAGAAGTTATGCACGTGTTGCTCAACCCTACACCCTCCTCCCTTTCAGTCCCAGAAGTCACTCTCTCACATTCCTTTCTCTCAGTTTTATGGTTTGTGATTCTTTCTGTAGCGTCTGACTCGTGTTTACTGACTCATGGAATATGAAATCATGTCTGGAGAAAGCTTCCATCTCTGGTCACAGGAGACCAACGTTTTGGCCTTGCTACATTTGGCCGAAAACGCAGCACTATCCCGTCTCTGAAGCATGGTGGCGGTAGTACTCTTCAGCCTCATGCATGCTTCTTTGACTAATCCCTTGTTACAGTCTTTTTCTCCTCTTATGCCCCGCCCCCTTTTGCTTCAGATGCTTTGATGTTTTTGCTCTTGAGGCAGTCCAGGCCTGTAGCCTTATACAGTACGGCATGTTAGTATGTTAGCACTGGGACTTTCTAACAAGCAGATAGATGACCCTCTGTTTTCGGTCAATATGCTTGGGTGATTCCTCCGGAGTGATGTCATCACCAGCCTTGGGGTGGTCATGTGACCCTCTGGTTTACCGCCTGCATTTTAGACTGATTAACGCTGATCATACGCTCGCTCTCACCATCTCTCTAGACAAATTATTGTTTTATTCTGTTATTCTTACACAAACTGTCTCACTATAGTAGTGTCTTTCTGCCTGCATTACTGTTTAGCTGTCTTACTCTCAGCTAGTATGGCACATGTACACACAACCGGTTCTGGATTAAGAACTTTGCCGTTGTGCCCTGAGGGAAAGCACTCCATCCATTCAGCTGCCTCAGGGGAGAGAGAACCAAGAATCTTCTCTTTAAACAGGTCCCAAAAACCGGTCTCTCTTCCGAGGGCCTGTCTGTACTGTCTGTCTTACTGTCTGTCTAACCACCTCGCTATCTGTCTTACTGTCTGTCTAACCACCTCTCTATCTGTCTTACTGTCTGTCTAACCACCTCTGTATCTGTCTTACAGTCTGTCTAACCACCTCTCTATCTGTCTTACTGTCTGTCTAACCACCTCTCTATCTGTCTTACTGTCTGTCTAACCACCTCTCTATCTGTCTTACTGTCTGTCTAACCACCTCTCAATCTGTCTTACTGTCTGTCTAACCACCTCTCAATCTGTCTTACTGTCTGTCTAACCACCTCTCTATCTGTCTTACAGTCTGTCTAACCACCTCTGTATCTGTCTTACAGTCTGTCTAACCACCTCTCTATCTGTCTTACTGTCTGTCTAACCACCTCTCTATCTGTCTTACTGTCTGTCTAACCACCTCTCTATCTGTCTTACTGTCTGTCTAACCACCTCTCTATCTGTCTTACTGTCTGTCTAACCACCTCTCTATCTGTCTTACTGTCTGTCTAACCACCTCTCTATCTGTCTTACTGTCTGTCTAACCACCTCTCTATCTGTCTTACTGTCTGTCTAACCACCTCTCTATCTGTCTTACAGTCTGTCTAACCACCTGTCCTCTATCTGTCTTACAGTCTGTCTAACCACCTCTCTATCTGTCTTACTGTCTGTCTAACCACCTGTCCTCTATCTGTCTTACAGTCTGTCTAACCACCTCGCTATCTGTCTTACTGTCTGTCTAACCACCTGTCCTCTATCTGTCTTACAGTCTGTCTAACCACCTCTCTATCTGTCTTACTGTCTGTCTAACCACCTCGCTATCTGTCTTACTGTCTGTCTAACCACCTCGCTATCTGTCTTACTGTCTGTCTAACCACCTCTCTATCTGTCTTACTGTCTGTCTAACCACCTCTCAATCTGTCTTACAGTCTGTCTAACCACCTCTCTATCTGTCTTACTGTCTGTCTAACCACCTCTCTATCTGTCTTACAGTCTGTCTAACCACCTCTCTATCTGTCTTACAGTCTGTCTAACCACCTGTCCTCTATCTGTCTTACTGTCTGTCTAACCACCTCTCTATCTATCTTACTGTCTGTCTAACCACCTCTCTATCTGTCTTACAGTCTGTCTAACCACCTCTCTATCTGTCTTACTGTCTGTCTAACCACCTCTCAATCTGTCTTACAGTCTGTCTAACCACCTCTGTATCTGTCTTACAGTCTGTCTAACCACCTCTGTATCTGTCTTACTGTCTGTCTAACCACCTCTCTATCTGTCTTACTGTCTGTCTAACCACCTCTGTATCTGTCTTACTGTCTGTCTAACCACCTCTCAATCTGTCTTACTGTCTGTCTAACCACCTCTCAATCTGTCTTACTGTCTGTCTAACCACCTCTCAATCTGTCTTACTGTCTGTCTAACCACCTCTCAATCTGTCTTACTGTCTGTCTAACCACCTCGCTATCTGTCTTACAGTCTGTCTAACCACCTGTCCTCTATCTGTCTTACTGTCTGTCTAACCACCTCTCTATCTGTCTTACAGTCTGTCTAACCACCTCTCTATCTGTCTTACAGTCTGTCTAACCACCTCTCTATCTGTCTTACTGTCTGTCTAACCACCTCTCTATCTGTCTTACTGTCTGTCTAACCACCTCTGTATCTGTCTTACTGTCTGTCTAACCACCTCTCTATCTGTCTTACTGTCTGTCTAACCACCTCTGTATCTGTCTTACTGTCTGTCTAACCACCTCTCAATCTGTCTTACTGTCTGTCTAACCACCTGTCCTCTATCTGTCTTACTGTCTGTCTAACCACCTCTCTATCTGTCTTACTGTCTGTCTAACCACCTCTGTATCTGTCTTACTGTCTGTCTAACCACCTCTCTATCTGTCTTACTGTCTGTCTAACCACCTCTCAATCTGTCTTACAGTCTGTCTAACCACCTCTCAATCTGTCTTACTGTCTGTCTAACCACCTGTCCTCTATCTGTCTTACAGTCTGTCTAACCACCTCTCTATCTGTCTTACAGTCTGTCTAACCACCTCTCTATCTGTCTTACTGTCTGTCTAACCACCTCTCTATCTGTCTTACTGTCTGTCTAACCACCTGTCCTCTATCTGTCTTACAGTCTGTCTAACCACCTCTCAATCTGTCTTACAGTCTGTCTAACCACCTCTCTATCTGTCTTACTGTCTGTCTAACCACCTCTCTATCTGTCTTACTGTCTGTCTAACCACCTGTCCTCTATCTGTCTTACAGTCTGTCTAACCACCTCTCAATCTGTCTTACTGTCTGTCTAACCACCTCGCTATCTGTCTTACTGTCTGTCTAACCACCTCTCTATCTGTCTTACTGTCTGTCTAACCACCTCTCAATCTGTCTTACTGTCTGTCTATCCACTTCTCTATCTGTCTTACTGTCTGTCTAACCACCTCTCAATCTGTCTTACTGTCTGTCTAACCACCTCGCTATCTGTCTTACTGTCTGTCTAACCACCTCTCTATCTGTCTTACTGTCTGTCTAACCACCTCTCAATCTGTCTTACAGTCTGTCTAACCACCTCTCTATCTGTCTTACTGTCTGTCTAACCACCTGTCCTCTATCTGTCTTACTGTCTGTCTAACCACTTCTCTATCTGTCTTACTGTCTGTCTATCCACCTCTCTATCTGTCTTACTGTCTGTCTAACCACCTCTCAATCTGTCTTACTGTCTGTCTAACCACCTCGCTATCTGTCTTACTGTCTGTCTAACCACCTCTCTATCTGTCTTACTGTCTGTCTAACCACCTCTCAATCTGTCTTACAGTCTGTCTAACCACCTCTCTATCTGTCTTACTGTCTGTCTAACCACCTGTCCTCTATCTGTCTTACTGTCTGTCTAACCACTTCTCTATCTGTCTTACAGTCTGTCTAACCACCTCTCTATCTGTCTTACTGTCTGTCTAACCACCTGTCCTCTATCTGTCTTACTGTCTGTCTAACCACTTCTCTATCTGTCTTACTGTCTGTCTATCCACCTCTCTATCTGTCTTACTGTCTGTCTATCCACCTCTCTATCTGTCTTACTGTCTGTCTAACCACCTTTCAATCTGTCTTACTGTCTGTCTAACCACCTCGCTATCTGTCTTACTGTCTGTCTAACCAGCTCTCTATCTGTCTTACAGTCTGTCTAACCACCTCTGTATCTGTCTTACTGTCTGTCTAACCACCTCTCTACCCGTCTTACAGTCTGTCTAACCACCTCGCTATCTCTCTTACTGTCTGCTCCCGTACAGTCTATCTAACCACCTTGCTTTCTGTCTTACTGCCTCCATTACAGTCTGTCTTACTGTCTGACCCTCTGTCTCTGACGGTGTTGTGGTATTTCCTCTCTGACATCCAGGTAGTAGAGGAACAGTAGAAGAGGACAGAGTTCTAAGCTAGCTTGTGTTAAGTGAGGAATCTAGCACTTGACGGCAGTCAGTATGTGACCAGGCAGGTTGAAGCTGTTTGGAATGGAAATGATGATTGGTCAGGAGCTTTTACTAGATGGTTTGGACGTAGAGAATAGAAGTGTATAATGATTATAGATATGATATAACTATATGATTATATAGTTATAGATTTTAACAATATCAAACACAATAAATGATGCCGTGTCTTAGTTTACTCATAACTGTGTATTTTAATGACATCATGTTTTTGTTTGTTTAAAGTAAAACATGAGTCAGTGGAAACACAAACACACACTCACACACACACTCACACACACACTCACACACACACTCACACACACACACACACCCCATTTCCATTGGAAGATTTTTTAGGCTTGTGGTCTGGAGTCTGAGTCATTTCATCTCTCACAGCACTGGGATACATGTCACAGGAGTCGAGAAATAAAAAGCCTACTAATGTGTGTCAGTGTGTCACTCCCAGCAAAACCCTCTCAGTGTGTCACTCCCAGCAAAACCCTCTCAGTGTGTCACTCCCAGCAAAACCCTCTCAGTGTGTCACTCTCAGCAAAACCCTCTCAGTGTGTCACTCTCAGTGTGTCACTCCCAGCAAAACCCTCTCAGTGTGTCACTCTCAGTGTGTCACTCCCAGCAAAACCCTCTCAGTGTGTCACTCCCAGCAAAACCCTCTCAGTGTGTCACTCTCAGCAAAACCCTCTCAGTGTGTCACTCTCAGTGTGTCACTCTCAGCAAAACCCTCTCAGTGTGTCACTCTCAGTGTGTCACTCTCAGCAAAACCCTCTGTGTGTCACTCTCAGTGTGTCACTCTCAGCAAAACCCTCTCAGTGTGTCACTCTCAGTGTCACTCCCAGCAAAACCCTCTCAGTGTGTCACTCTCAGCAAAAACCTGTCAGTGTGTCACTCTCAGCAAAACCCTCTCAGTGTGTCACTCGCAGCAAAAACCTGTCAGTGTGTCACTCTCAGCAAAACCCTCTCAGTGTGTCACTCTCAGCAAAAACCTGTCAGTGTGTCACTCTCAGCAAAACCCTCTCAGTGTGTCACTCTCAGTGTGTCACTCTCAGCAAAACCCTCTCAGTGTGTCACTCTCAGTGTGTCACTCTCAGCAAAACCCTCTCAGTGTGTCACTCTCAGCAAAACCCTCTCAGTGTGTCACTCTCAGTGTGTCACTCTCAGCAAAACCCTCTCAGTGTGTCACTCTCAGCAAAAACCTGTCAGTGTGTCACTCTCAGCAAAACCCTCTCAGTGTGTCACTCGCAGCAAAAACCTGTCAGTGTGTCACTCTCAGTGTGTCACTCTCAGCAAAACCCTCTCAGTGTGTCACTCCCAGCAAAACCCTCTCAGTGTCACTCCCAGCAAAACCCTCTCAGTGTGTCACTCTCAGCAAAACCCTCTCAGTGTGTCACTCCCAGCAAAACCCTCTCAGTGTGTCACTCTCAGCAAAACCCTCTCAGTGTGTCACTCTCAGTGTGTCACTCCCAGCAAAACCCTCTCAGTGTGTCACTCTCAGTGTGTCACTCCCAGCAAAACCCTCTCAGTGTGTCACTCTCAGTGTGTCACTCCCAGCAAAACCCTCTCAGTGTGTCACTCTCAGCAAAACCCTCTCAGTGTGTCACTCTCAGCAAAACCCTCTCAGTGTGTCACTCTCAGTGTGTCACTCTCAGCAAAACCCTCTCAGTGTGTCACTCTCAGTGTGTCACTCTCAGCAAAACCCTCTCAGTGTGTCACTCTCAGTGTGTCACTCTCAGCAAAACCCTCTCAGTGTGTCACTCCCAGCAAAACCCTCTCAGTGTGTCACTCTCAGCAAAAACCTGTCAGTGTGTCACTCTCAGCAAAACCCTCTCAGTGTGTCACTCGCAGCAAAAACCTGTCAGTGTGTCACTCTCAGCAAAACCCTCTCAGTGTGTCACTCTCAGCAAAAACCTGTCAGTGTGTCACTCTCAGCAAAACCCTCTCAGTGTGTCACTCTCAGTGTGTCACTCTCAGCAAAACCCTCTCAGTGTGTCACTCTCAGTGTGTCACTCTCAGCAAAACCCTCTCAGTGTGTCACTCTCAGCAAAACCCTCTCAGTGTGTCACTCTCAGTGTGTCACTCTCAGCAAAACCCTCTCAGTGTGTCACTCTCAGCAAAAACCTGTCAGTGTGTCACTCTCAGCAAAACCCTCTCAGTGTGTCACTCGCAGCAAAAACCTGTCAGTGTGTCACTCTCAGTGTGTCACTCTCAGCAAAACCCTCTCAGTGTGTCACTCCCAGCAAAACCCTCTCAGTGTCACTCCCAGCAAAACCCTCTCAGTGTGTCACTCTCAGCAAAACCCTCTCAGTGTGTCACTCCCAGCAAAACCCTCTCAGTGTGTCACTCCCAGCAAAACCCTCTGTGTGTCACTCTCAGCAAAAACCTGTCAGTGTGTCACTCCCAGCAAAACCCTCTCAGTGTGTCACTCTCAGCAAAACCCTCTCAGTGTGTCACTCTCAGCAAAAACCTGTCAGTGTGTCACTCTCAGCAAAACCCTCTCAGTGTGTCACTCTCAGTGTGTCACTCTCAGCAAAACCCTCTCAGTGTGTCACTCCCAGCAAAACCCTCTCAGTGTGTCACTCCCAGCAAAACCCTCTCAGTGTGTCACTCCCAGCAAAACCCTCTCAGTGTCACTCTCAGCAAAACCCTCTCAGTGTGTCACTCTCAGCAAAACCCTCTCAGTGTGTCACTCTCAGCAAAACCCTCTCAGTGTGTCACTCCCAGCAAAACCCTCTCAGTGTGTCACTCCCAGCAAAACCCTCTCAGTGTGTCACTCTCAGCAAAACCCTCTCAGTGTGTCACTCCCAGCAAAACCCTCTCAGTGTGTCACTCCCAGCAAAACCCTCTCAGTGTGTCACTCTCAGCAAAACCCTCTCAGTGTGTCACTCCCAGCAAAACCCTCTCAGTGTGTCACTCCCAGCAAAACCCTCTCAGTGTGTCACTCCCAGCAAAACCCTCTCAGTGTGTCACTCTCAGCAAAAACCTGTCAGTGTGTCACTCTCAGCAAAACCCTCTCAGTGTGTCACTCCCAGCAAAACCCTCTCAGTGTCACTCCCAGCAAAACCCTCTCAGTGTGTCACTCTCAGCAAAAACCTGTCAGTGTGTCACTCTCAGCAAAACCCTCTCAGTGTGTCACTCTCAGTGTGTCCCTCTCAGTGTGTCCCTCTCAGTGTGTCACTCTCAGTGTGTCACTCTCAGCAAAAACCCTCTCAGTGTGTTACACTCGGCTTTCAGCAAAACCCAAAGTAACAAAAACAATAAACTTTAGCTAAATCAATGTCCTGGGTGTGTCTTTAAAAACAGGTTGGCTCAAGTGCCATTGTGTGTGTGTGTGTTTGTGTGTGTGTTTGGTTGTGGTTGTGAGTGTGTGCTGAAGATAAAGGATCAGAAGGCAAGATGGAAAAAATACAACAGCTGTATGATTCCAGAAAACGAATCATTTGTTCATCAGTCAATGATTCGGTTCTTTCGACTTACTTAGTTCTTTTCAATAACTGAATTATTATAATAGACTCGTTTAAGATGAAAGAAAGAAAGAAACGAATCACTAAAAGTGACTCATGATACCTGTCGGTGTGTTCATGTTAAGTTTTTGGCACAAATAGATTTATTCTTCTTAAATGACTCATATTTGTGCTTAGGAATCATTTCAAATGATTCATACTTTAAAAAATGAATCATTTTAAATTACTCATTAGCACAAATATGAGTCGGGGAAAAGTTTTGACACGGAGTTGCTCAGGTGAGCGAATAAGTCGAGTAAAGGAAAAGCAGGATGGATCGTACCAGATTCCACAGCAGTACATTGAGATAAAAAGACACTGTTGTTTTTTTTTTAATGAGTCGATTCCTTCTGAATTGATTTGGAGAATTGATTAACAAGCATGAAGATATCAAAGGCGAGAGAATTTTCAATTTTCCGCTTTAACCTTTTTATAGGTTTCACGCCGTCACGTGATCGAGTCTGTGTGATGTGTTGATGTCATGGTGTGGCATTGTTTAATTATACCTGTGACACGTGCAGCGTTCGATCAGAAGCACGCTCGTCATCACCTGGTCAGTTCGGCCCATAACCTCACCCTGCTGAGTCACGGGGAATTTCCCATGATGCAATGTTGCGACTTTAAATAGCCGTAATTATCAATTATGATCGAGGTTACACAGCGTGCTCCCTAACAGTTACGTAAAACTATTTAACCCTCTCGTCCTTCACATTCACTTCTGATTACATATCTGGCTCTCATTAATGCTGCCATGTGAGTCGGCGTCACTATGTCCTCCCACAGGTGTGTCTCGAAAACTAAGATTCCATTGTGTAGTGTGTGTGTGTGTGTGTGTGTGTAGTGTGTGTACAAACCATTACACTGATGCAAAGCCTGCTAGGTAAATACCATGAGTGTGAGAAATCAGACAACCGAATGAATCAGCAATGTTCGGAATTAATGTACTGTATTTGTAATGTGCCAGTTATTCTTCTCATGTCACATTGACTCGTTTAACGGATTTGACTCAAATGAATCGAGTCATAATTAACAGACGAAGCAAGTTATTTTTAATCCATCAATTGCTAATAAAAAACCGGCGTGACCTTAACATACGCTAAACCAGCTCCCGTGTCCTTGAGGTGATTCTCTCTTGAGGTGAACGCAGCAAGTGACTCGGCTAGGTTAACCTTTCTTTTCTTTTTTCTTGTCTTTTTTCTGAAAGAAATGCGTCACTGAAGTTTAAGCCATGACGAGAGACTCTTTCTAAACAACTCGCCGAATCAATTTCAAACACAGTTCACTTAAATTGGTTGTTTAAGTGGAAAAAAAGAATCATTTAATGAGTTTAATTCGTGTCACTGGTGTGAGACAGCGATGGGGAATTCTTATATATATACTTTATCATTTTTTTGTTTTTCTTTACTTTTTATTTTGGGTGAGTTGAGTGAATCAATGAATACAAATGAATGAAACGTGACTTTTGTTGGTGAATCAAATGAGACGAATCATTCTAAATCTCAAATAGTTCTTTTCGAATGAGTGAGTGAGTGAGTCAGTCAGGTGAATCGAATCAAATCACTCCAAATGCAAATGAATATCAAATTTGAACAAAGTGGTTTAAAACAAAGTTCATTTCCATGTTAAATCAGCTTGCAGTGAAAGTTACAACAGCAAACTGGACTGGACACACAGGTTTCTAGAAACTTCCCCTGGAATGTGAAACTGCGTGGAGTGAGCCGTATTTGCGAAAACAATGCTACACCCCGCATATTTGGCTTCATCTAACTGCTGCTTTGTTAAATGACTGAGGATTTTAAAGCCAATGTTTTTCGTGTACTACAGATAGAAAGAGAAGAAAAAAAAAACATACTGCTAACTGTGGCTGCTTTAACTCTGTGTTTCAGAGGAAATTAGCTTAAAGCTAACTGCTAATAAACGAGCTCACATGTGACCAAAAATATATGAGGAAATTGTGATGATGTGTTTGAACAAACGTGATTTTTATGAATCAGTTTGGAAATACAAATTGGAAATGAATCAGTGGCAAACTGACTCAGGATTGGGATCAAATTGACTCAGGATTGACTCAAATGTACATGATTCATGAATCACTCTTAATAATGATTCTTAAACAAATTGGTTCTATTTAAAATGGCTTCTTTGAGTGAGCCAGTTTGAAAGCGCAAAAGAAAGTTAAATGAATCTGAAGTTTTATCAAAGTCTGAATCGGATGAGCATGATTCAGTTTACTCAAACGATTCAAATGCAAATGAAGTCATTCTCCAGTAATGAGACTCTCAAACGAATCAGTTCCTTTTAAACAAGCTCTTTAAGTGTGTCAGGTGAATTGGTCTGGAAGCACAAATCAAAGTTTACATAAAGTTACTCGAGCTGGTGAATCAAGTGTGTACATGAAACAAATGAATCACTGATTCATTAAGGAATCAGTTCTCTTTAATATCCCCTAGAAGCTGAGTCGGATGAATCAGGATGAAAGCACAGATGCAAATGAATCGGAAGTGTTCGTAAAAGTGAATCAGATGTGCATGAGTCAATTAATTCAAAAGGTTCAAAATAAATGAATCAAACTAGTAATGAGAGATTCATTTTGAAAAGACTCGTTCGGGTGAATCAGTTTAGAAGGACAAACACACTGAATGGATTAGTTGCTCATGGAGATTCGCACACACACACACACACACACACAAAGACCTGCAGCTGTAGTGAACATGATCTATTATCTACTCTTCTCAGCATAACAGGAGCCGAGTTTCAGGGTGGACGAGTTTCAGGTTATGAAAGTTTACTAGGGAAGATGAAACGAACAGAACCAATGGCTACTGAAGTCACTGGCATGCCATTAGAGGGCGTGGTCACTTGAAGTCCCACAGGTTAGGGGCAGCATGAGTGTTTGATTCTTTTCTGTAATGGTCAGTCCATATGGTGCTGAAGCTCCATCATGATCACAGCACACTTTACTGAAGGAACCGTGTTCATGAACCTTTACAGCCATGCCTTTATCCAGAGAGACGTACAAAAGTGTTTAGGAGTCTCCATGAATGAAGGAACACAAGCTTTTACTGATCCATGCTCTGTTATTAAAGAAACTCTGAGAGGAGAGAGAATGATCCGATTCTTTTAAAAAACTCTTAAGTGAGTCGAATGAATCAGTTCAGAATCTTCTGATTCATCACAAGATGCTGTCTTAAGACTAACCTCTCTCTCTCTCTCTCTCTCTCTCTATTCACCCTTTCCATCTCTCTCTCTCTCTCTCTCTCTCTCTCTCTCTTTCTCTTGCTCTCTCTCTCAGGCTACACCCTTGAGTGCTACAAATGTGGAATTGGAATCTGGGATCTATGCATCACCACAAAACAGACATGTTCATCTAACCAGCAGTGTTTCATTGGAAAGGGGACAGCAGGTAACAACACCTGCATCACATCTGTCTCTCTCTCTCTCTCTCTCTCTCATATCATTATCCTAGCATTTCCATGATAAAGTTGGCATCCAAGTTCACCAAGAGGTCATGAGCAGTTGGTAGTAATAGTACAGTTCAGCTGATTTATCCACATAAATATCCACAGAAATATCTGTGTCTTTCTCTGTCTTTTTCATCTCTCTCCCCTTTTTCATCCCCCCCCCGCCCAGGTAGTCTGGTCCCTGTGCGTATGAGCGGCTGTCTGGATGTAGCGGACTGCAATAAGACGTCGGACGTTACGTTCCCCAGCAGCTCGAACAACAGCATCTACAAGATGACCAAAACCTGCTGCAACACTGACCTGTGCAACACGGCCGCGCCGCTCGCTAACACACACACGCTTACCCTCGCCATGGCCTCGCTCGCCACACTGCTCCTCACCAAGGTGCTGGGGTGAAGGGGGTGTGTCTGTCACTCGCACACTCACATACACACTCGCACACTCACTCACGCACACTCTCACACACACACACACACTCTCACACACACACACACACTCTCACACACACACACACATATATGGTGTCACATTTCCTTCTCCAGCAGTGCTTCAGTTCCGTCCGTCTGATTGGATCCTGCTTCTGTTATCTTTCTTTATCTATCGTTTTTTTTCTCTCTTCTTACTTGTTTTGTAAAGAAATATATCGTTACGATGTCAGTTTTCTCTCAATCTCTCGTTAAGGGTTAAATTAGGAGGCGCCGAGAATCTCTCATTCTCAATCATTTAAGCTTTTTATCTCTTATTTTTTTACATTTATTTTTTGTCTTCATTTCAATTCAATGATGAGACTCAGCCATGAAATATTTTTTTAAAGTAATTAATATTGATGATTTAAACATGTTTTCAATTCCTGTGATTTGCTCTCCCGGTGTATTCGAGCGTCCACACACTCATCCTCACATCAGATCTTTTGTATCCTAAAGAGAAATAAAGGGGATTGGGGTTTGTTTTTTTGGTGAACTGGAAACTCTTCAGTGTATAAAAATGTAAGAGTGATATATTAAAGAGAGAGAAGTTAGCCTGAGATGATGTTGGCTGTAAGCTTCCTGATCAGGTACTGGATTAAAATAAAGCGGAATTGGCCACAGATCCTGTGTCACGTTGTCTTTCATCCAGAACCATCAGGGAGTGGATTCCTTCCTGTCTCCGCGTCCGGCCCTGAGAATTACCGCTGATTAAAACAGGAAGGAAGTGATTAAAAAAACACCGCAGTAGATATGTGTGATTATTGAAGCAGAGATGTTTTGAATCTATTTCAAATATTTAATAGCTGTTCAGTCATCCTTATGAAAGTGTGTGTGTGTGTGAGTGACCTGGGGAACAAAAATCCTTAATGATGATAGATAGGGTTAAACGAGGCGTAGTGGAGGAGATTCTACTCATGAGGTTCTTTTAAAACTTTGTTGTCGTAATGAAGTGTCTAATAATAATAATAACAATAATAAATACAATGATAATAATAAACACAACAATATAAAAATAATAACAATACTAAATACAATAATAATAATAATTACAATAATAATAAATACAACAACAACAATAAAAATAAAAATAATAATAATAATAATGATGATGATGATGAGAAGATTCCATCAGAATGGACTTGTGAGTAAATCCTGTGGTAAATGTTTTTTCTTCTTCAGAGTAAAGACCGAATGAAGAGCTGAATAAGGCGAGTGAAACACACATGATGTTTAAAAGCTCAGGGGCGTGTCATGGTCATGTGACCTACTAATAATCCGAGTCTTCCAATAAATCATGGTGGACACAGCGCCTGTTCTGTAGATGGAGTAAATTAAATAAAACTGAACGTTTACTCACCGCAGAAGTTCAGATATTTTTTTTTCAGTCCATTTCAGATGAAAGTGATCAATAAAAAGCAAACAGATAAACATTTCATCAACTGGAGGAGAGAAATGATAATAATAATAATAATGATCTGATTATTCTATAAGACGTAACAGTGAGGTTCACAGCGGCGTCATGAAGTGATTCATAATAGAAGCAAAATGTATCCAGACGTGCATTCTGTCCGCTTCAGAAACAGAAAGAAAAATTTAATTGTGTATTTAATTACCTTCATCACGCCCTGACTAAAGTGACCTGACACGCCCAATATCATAATCATCAACTTCCTGTTGGACCTGAGCACAGAGTAATCATTTCTGAATAGATCAAAATTTCTACAAATGTTCCAGATGCTTTATTTAAAGCTAAACACTTTTAAGCATCCAGATGGAGTCCTGTCCTACAGCAGCACACCGGTCAGCCATAACATTGTGAACGGTGACTGGTGTAGTGAATATCACTGAGTATCTCCTCATCATGGCACCTGTTAGTGGGTGGGATATATTAGGCAGCAAGTCAACATTTTGTCCTCAAAGTTGTTGTTACAAGCAGGAAAAATGGACAAGTGTAAGGATTTGAGCGAGTTTGACCAAAAGGGTCAAATTGTGATGGCTAGACCACTGGATCAGAGCATCTCCAAAACTGCAGCTCTTGTGGGGTGTTCCCGGTCTGCAGTGGTCAGTATCTATCAAAAGTGGTCCAAGGAAGGAACAGTGGTGAACCGGAGACAGGGTCATGGACAGTCAAGGCTCATTGATGCACGTGGGGAACGAAGGCTGGCCCGTGTGATCCGATCCAACAGACGAGCTACTGTTGATCAAACTGCTGAAGAAGTTAATGCTGGTTCTGATAGAAAGGGGTCAGAATACACAGTGCAGGACGGGTCAGGGCTGATTTGGCAGCAAAAGGGGGAACAACACAACATTAGGCAGGTGGTCATAATGTTATGGCTGATCAGTGTATAGTTACATGTGCTGTGGGTGTGTGTGTGTGTGTGTGTGTTCATATTTGACTGTATTTTACACAACTGAATGACTCTAGAGTTACCTGGTGGAGGAAGTATTTGCAGTACAGGAAATATTTGACATTTCTGAACAGATCTGCTTTGTGGGGTTTACTGACCTTACATATTTTTCCTCTGGAGTTTACAAAAAGGGAAAAAAAAGAGGTGTGTTTCAGTCAGTCCATATCAAATACCATAAAATATCTCGCCTCTGTTTCCTCTTAAAGCAGTGAATCAGAGCAGGGCATGTAGTCGGGGATTCGCTGATGCGTTACACAGACGCCGAGAGACGTCACGTCACGTCTGTCAGAGAGCTAGCTAAAATCCAGTACGAGTCTCCAGCTGTAAGATTTCTGACCACCACTGGGACACACATCTGTCCACTGTAATGCAGATGAGATCCAGCACACTGATGCTGCGTCCCGATTCACAGATTAACACTCCGAAAGCAGCGCTGCTGAGTTCTGGACTCTGATTGGTCAGGAGGAGGTTTCTATAGCAACAGCTGATCTTTACACAGGGACGTTCCGTAAAGTGGACGCTCTGTGAAAACCGAGCTGTTACTCTTTGTGGTTTTATACAGAAATTCCAACAACATTAAAATAATTAAATGGTAACCATAAAAGGATAAAAATTACAATGTGCCGGTTCTTAATGAATAAATTATAATAATCTCTGACACACTGCTGTGGAGGAGCAGGAAATAAACACTCCAGGAAATAAACACTCCAGGAAATAAACACTCCAGGAAATAAACACTCCAGGAAATAAACACTCCAGGAAATAAACACTCCAGGAAATGCTTTTAGGAAAAGAATTAATTAACGGTAACTGTAACGCTACACACACACTCTCTCACACACACACACACACACACACACACACACCAAGGAGACGGTTGTTAGGATCAACTGTTACAACAACACAACAACTGAGACTAATGAGTTCTAACAAGGTCAGGGTTTCTAACTATCAAAATACACACACACACACACACACACAGTGTCATGATGTCATCAGTGAGACTCAGAGCAGTGTTTGTTGTCAGTGTGATCTGCAGGTAGGAGCTCTGAGCTCTTCCAGTACGAGCTGTGTGAGGAAACGTGTGCTCCTGCTCACACACTGCTCTGAGTGTGTGTGTGTGTGTGTGTGTACCTGACTGATTCATCAGCACTGTGCTGGAGGAACAGTTTGTTCCTGACATTAGTGACTGTTTACCGGATTCCTCAGTGCAGAGTTGTTTGAGGAATGTTTCAGATTCCGGAGCTGTGTGGACCTGAGAAACAGTCACTGTCACCTAACCGGCTGTGATGTATCTATCTGCTTCTGAGATCTCTGCACAATGAAGTGTTTCTTCAAACAGCAAAAGCACCTTTTTTTTTGTTTTACAAAGAATGAATTCTTCCCTTAGCATTTAGCAAAGTTATCAAACCCCTGACCTTGACCCCGTCAGTTACTGACCTAATGTTACTGACCTAGCGTTACTGACCTAGCATTACTCACCTAACATTACAGACCTAGTGTTACTGACCTAGCGTTACTGACCTAGTGTTACTGACCTAGCATTACTGACCTAGCGTTAGTGACCTAGCATTACTGACCTAGCATTACTGACCTAGCATTACTGACCTAGCATTACTGACCTAGTGTTACTGACCTAGCATTACTGACCTAGCGTTACTGACCTAGTGTTACTGACCTAGCATTACTGACCTAGCGTTACTGACCTAGCGTTACTGACCTAGCGTTACTGACCTAGCATTACTTTTACCGCTAATTAATTCTTTTCCCTTAAAAGCATTTCCTGGAGTGTTTATTTCCTGGTCCTCCACAGCAGTGTGTCAGAGATTATTTTATTTGTTATATATTCAATTTTATTTGTTTAGAACAGGACACTGTTGCAAAGCAGCTTTAAAGGGATATAAAAGTTCAGAAATGAATATTAATTTAAACGTATATTTATCCCTAATGAGAAGCCTGAGGTGACGGTGGTGAGGAAAAACTCCCCGAGATGATATGAGGAAGGAACCTTGAGAGGAACCAGGCTCAGAAGGGAACCTCATCCTCATCTGGGTGACACTGGACAGTGAGAATATAGATTATTTACTTTCTATATATATGGTCAAGTGTGTAACCAGGAGCTTTGGAGCTACTTAGAAATTTCAGCATGAAGACTTTTCTCTTAAAGTTATCAAACATTCAATATTGGAGACCTGAGCTCAGACTGACCATTACACCAGCACTTCAAAGCCAGCGCCATGTTCTTCACAAGCTTCTATCCACAGCATCTATCGTGTATCTCCGAACTCGTGTAGATCATATCAGTCAGGTAGACATGATTCATCTGCTAAGATAAGAAATACAATGTCACTGCCTGATGCAGAAATACGAGCTCATGTATTTATTATCTCTGGGGTTATTGGAATGCCTTATGATCTGTCTGATAAGTGTGATATTTACTTTCTTTCCTGAAGTGGAAATGATCAAAAAATAAATCAAGACTCTTCACTAAACCTATCGTCACTAGGTGAAAAAAATATATAAAATTAATATATAAGTTTATAATTATGAGAAAGGGAGCTTTAGTCCTGATGGGGGTGGAGTCAGGGACATTTAGGGGGGGCATTATTATTATTATTATTATTATTATTATTATAAATAATGTGTAATAAAGTCAGCTTTTAGTGGTGAAGGTGTTAGACTACTGATAGGAGTTTGAATCCCAGGTCCACCAAGTGTCCACCTCTGGGCTCTTGAGCAAGGCCTCACCTCACCTGCTAAGTTATATAAAATGAGATAAAAATTAAATAAGTCTCTCTGGATAAAGACGTCTGCTGTAAAGGTACATTTTTCGTTCTTGTTGCTATGACTACTGTCACCGTTGTGAAAATGTAGGTATCCTATACAGCTACGTTCACACCGCGAGGAGGATTTGAGCTGATATATATCGATAAGAAATACATCTTTATCGTTGTTACTCATCATACTCAGCTTTTATACATTAAGATCTCTATCAATTTTCTTTCTTTTCACTGAAACATATTTCAGAAACCTGTTTTGGTTCTTTAGTGCCACACTAAAGCTAAAGCTTCATATCACCAAATTTTCATATTTAATATTTAAAAAGAAATTACCAGATGAATGTGGAATGCAAAATGAAAATAAAAGCTAAACACCTTAATGTAATATGTGCAAAACCAGTCAGTGTCCTTGAAAGATGAGTAGAAATGCAGAAGAACTTTGTTAAACAGCATATTTCACATGCCTCTGCGTCATCCTTGCTGCATCCCCCCTCTCTCACACTCACATGACCTCAGACTACCCAGAGACAGATTTTCTACATTTCTAAAGTTGAACCCAACAACAAGCTCTTCTGGATTAACTAGCAGGTTAGCATAGAGCTAACAGGTCAGGTCTAAGCTAGCTAAATATTATCCAGGAAATGACCTCAAATGCATCCTGTACATCACTCATTAGTCTGAGTTTGGTCCGTCATCAACAACAACAACAACGAAAACAATTTGTCCCAGTTATGAGGTGTTCACATGAGATTGTACACGCGGCTGATACGCCGATAAACACGTGTGTGAGACGTGTCCTGGAGTGCATTCCCTTTAAACGCCACAATTAAACCTTAAAACTAATTTTTTTTTTTTTTAGAAAAAAATCTGGGATAGAAACTACAGACTGAAGAAAGAACTAGTATTTTTAAGATAAAATCAAGAGATCATTTCAAACTGAAAAAGTGGAGAGGAAAATCTGACATGATGACGTGAAAGGAAAGATCATTTCTTATTCATCACAAAGTATAATTTGCTTTATTCAACTGAACGAATGAACAGAAATAGAATTTGTGAATTTCTTTCCTCTTACACCTCAATTTATAAGAATCCATCATTTTATCTCTTTAAAATCTGACTCCTCCACACGAGCAAAAAAAATCCTTTTTATTTGCAATTTAGGAGAAAAACGCAGTAATTCTTTGCCTCGGATGCATTCCATAGCTTTTTGTTATTCACTCATGTTATAATTAACGGAGTCTTTGTTTTCCGTGTCCTGTTCCGTATCTGCTCCGTCCAGTTTCACAGGCTGTCATTGCGACGTGACTCACAACCTGCTTTGTGCTGCTGAACCACATTTCTGCCCTGCATACATCACCTGTAATGAAAAAAAAAATGTGTGTGTGTGTGTGTGTATGCACACACCCCATCCTCTGGCCAGCATATAAATGTCCCCAGCTGTAACACCGCCGTCATTTGTGAGGAACGCCTGCGAGGACACTTCTTTTAGGACAGTGTGTTATTGAGTGTGTGTGTGTGTGTTACACTCCAAGCATCAGGATGAAGGCTGTGTTTTTGGGAATCGTGGCGGCGATCGGATTCTTCGCTCTCGGTGAGTCCGGGCAGATCTCACACACTGAATTTTATATTTTTACATATTTGGGTAACTTTTAGAAGTAAACCAGTTAGGATTATGGATAAATGATGAACAAATAAATATAAATATTTAACTTTAATAATATGGTAATAAATCCAATTTTTAAAATGTTTTCATTTTTTTTTTTTTTAGTTTTTACCAGCTATATCTGTCTAACTGCCAAAATTTCATGAATCTACAAAAGCAGAATAAAATTAAACGTTATTAAATATTTAGTTAAAAATTTGAATTTAGACCACACAAAAGGAACAATATGGATTTTTTTCCATTAATTTTGATTATTTAAAATGGATCCTTTGTCCCTCCATCGAAAAGGACAAAGTGTGTGTGTGTGTTGTGACAATGCTGTCATTATACTATTTTATACATGCACATGGATGGATAATTAATAAACAAAATAAATATAAAGAAACTAAGATGGTGTATAGGAAGAATATTTTAAATCTCTCTCTCTCTCTCTCTGTAGCGGAGTCTCTGACCTGTAACTCATGTTCAGTTGGTCTGATCGGCTTCTGCCTGAACCCCTCATCTGTTACCTGCAGCACCAACACATCTTCCTGCACCACATCAAAAGCCAGTGAGTCTCACCACCATCACCACCATCATCATCACCACTCACCAGGACACACTGCTCTTACCCTGCACCTTTTCCACACCCGGACTAACACACTGATTAGTAACGTAGTGTTGAGATGGAAATCTGAAACAGTTTAAGCACTTACACGTGTAATGACATGCGTGTGTAATCTGACAGCTTGGCCTGATGGGTAAAGAACAATCAGTAAGATCAGAAAATAAACCTTAACGAACACTAGCTGAAGAGTCGATTTTACAGACGGGAACCGCATGGATGGTGCAGGAATTTATATTTCTTTGTTTTTAATATAGAATCCAAACTAGAACGTTCAAGATATAAGCATGGGGTGTTAGAAAATCTGCGAGAAATCACCCTTTTTCGTTTTCTTGATTGTTTTTAATGCTAACTCTAGCATTAGGACATAGTATAAAGGTGGATAGTTACAGTAGATGTATAATGTCTTCTTGTTTCTCCTCCTCAGGTTTCCCCAGCATCACTGCCTTCAGTGGCTTCAGCTCTCAGGGCTGCTTGGAGTCGTCTCAGTGTAACGGCACCACCTCCGGTACCCTCCTGGGTGCCACATACACCATCAGCCGAACCTGCTGTAGCACAGACAAATGTAACCCCCTCGTGCTGAGTGGCGCCTCCTACGTTCACGTCTCCCTCACTGCAGTCCTGAGTGTCGCCCTGCTGGCCTGTATCTGGGGCCAGTCCGTCTACTGACCGCTGTAATCTGACTTGTGTTTCAATAGATATTTTGAGACTTTAATGTTTGATACAACTCTACCACTGTGTTAAAATAATCAACTTACACTATGACAGAATGATGGGTTTCTAATCTATAGGCAAAAAAAAACAATGGGAGAAATGTCTGAGAAATGGAACAATAGAGTTCCAGTAGAGAGGACGTTGAGTATACATTCATATTTTTGAATAAGAGAAATACTATGATGAAGTGAATAGATATGTTTTAAAATTCCCTTCTGAAGTATGAAAGCTGTGCTTTAAACATGATTGTACTAGTTTCTTTATAATGTTATAATAATGTGTACATTGGGGGGAATGTTATAAGCTATATTACCTCATTTCTACCATTTTTAATTCACATTAAAATGTGGACTGAAAACTAAGCTTGAGTCTTGGGTACTTTCTGAAAATGAAAATGAGACCATTCTATAATAGATTGGTTTTAATGTGAAAACTCCACTGGCCACTGTCTGCTAACCTCCTGGCTGACTCACCAATTGTTAGCTGTTGGTATAAAATCTACATCTTTTAAATAAATAAACTAAAAACAAAACAATCTATTGGAGTAAAAGACATCTTTGGTCACAGCTCTGGCAGCATGTGTCTTCAGTGTGTTGTAGAGAACGATCCTGTCGACCTCCAGGTTGTCTAACACAAAACAATCTTCTAAGAACTGTAGCTGGTTTTCTCAGAGTTCTCGCACGCGATCAGCAGCCCATTGTGTTTCATTGTGTTGGTCTACATTTACATAATACAACATCAGGTGCTAGGAAACTCTTGTATACACAATGATTTAACCTCCTGGCTGGCTCGCTAAAAATTAGATGTTGTTATAAAATCTACATATTTAAATCTATATGAAGGCATAATGGTGCAGCATGTAGGATTTATCTTGTGTTACTGTGTATATGGAGTTTCATGTGTTCTCCCTCACATGTTCACATGGATTTCCTTTGGGTTCTCTCCAGTTTCCTGGACTCAGTCTAATAATATCTAATATAAAGTGTCTAATATAACATAAATTCCCATCTTTCTCCAATATTAACAATGTTTCTGCTACCCCAGAGTCTGAGTTTACAATCAGCTTTGATCCCATTTTTTTCCACATTCACTCTTGGTGAGTTTCAGGGTGTGGTCTGCATTCACAATACCCACTGTCGCAACTTCAGATGCTAACAGCATTTACATTCATGGCATTTGGAGGATGAACCTTATCTAGAGCAACTTACAATTATCTCATTTATATATCATGAAAGTTCTCATTTTGGAATTTCTTAATGTATTGGCTGGGAGGAATGTAACATACTCACATTCCTCCAGCTTTTACATGTGAGTGGTTACTTTCTTCCTCCACGCAACCCAAAGTCAGTGTAACACAAATACACCAATATGTTCTTGCCCTGCTCTTTTAGTGCTTAGTGTGGTTTTCTTTAAACTCTGATGATGATGATGAGGATGATATGCTAAGAAGTAAAAAAAAAAAAAGTCAACAATTACAAAACAAAACAAGTGCTCGAAAGAAATTCCAATATTTGTTGATCTCAGGTCACTAAAATGCCACTGTACCATCTTCATCCGGTGCAAAACACAGCTGCTGTGCTCCTGACCAGAACCACAGGAGGAAGGCATCTCTCCTGTCTTGCCAGTTAGGTATAGAATAGAATTTTGTTATTTGCTTTTTTTATTCAACTCTTCATGGCTTGGCACAGAAGTACAGTTATGGAAACAAAATAAGAGAGCACTGCCCAATCTCCAGATTTGAACCCTATTGAAAACCTCTGGAATGTCATCAAGAGGAAGATGGATGATCACAAACCATCAAGCAAAGTAAAGCTGAGCTGTTTGCTTTTTTGCAAAAAGAGTGGTACAAAGTTCCCCAACAGCAGTGTGAAAAACTGGTGGAGATCATGGAGCTAAAACACATGCAGATCGGGGTTATTCCACCAAATACTGATTTCTTAATGTTATTTAGCCAAAGCATTAACACAATCTGTTTACAAATTATTTGCATTTTGTTTTATTTGAGTTATTAAAGCTCTGCAAATACTGCATGATCTTGGGTTATTTTGATGTGTTGTCATTTCCTTTAAATATACACTCTAAATAACAATAGTTATATTTGGAATTTAAACTGTTCATCTCACCAGTACATGTACCTGGAAGAACAAACATAAGAAACTGATTGTTTTGCAGTGGTCTATTATTTTTTTCAGAGCTGTATATATATATATATATATATATATATATATATATATATATATATATATATATATATATATATTTCTGAGCTCATTTGTTTCCAAAATATCTCCAGAAGATGTGAGATCATTCAATCCTTCCTCAAATTCTAGAGGTCACCAGAAGACATTCCTCATTGTAAACGTTTTTAAGACTGATATAAACTCATATTTCTTTTTCCTAAGGGTTACAGATCTTTGAGATCTGTAGAATCACGTCTTCTGTTCTTAGATTTAGCCGAGATGATGTCTAATACTTGTCTTGCAAATTTTACCCTTTAAATGTTTTTTGTTCTGGTTCAGTAAGTAGTAATAATAGTTGTAGGGTAGTAAGGGTTCAGCACAAATGTTTTCATCCAAAAATGCTACTAAAGACCACTAGACCAAGAAAGAAAGACAGAAAGAAAGAAAGAAAGAAAGAAAGAAAGAAAGAAAGAAAGAAAGAAAGAAAGAAAGAAAGAAAGAAAGAAAGAAAGAAAGAAAGAAAGAAAGAAAGAAATCGAGTTGAACTGCATTCCCTCAGCGCTCCGGTGTGTCTGATCCATCAGCTACCAGATATGGCCCGATGATTCACTGCTAAATGTCAGGAAAACAATAGTTTAACCCATGAGCAGGATTCTTCGGGTGCAATACAGAATTCTGCCCTACAACAATGTTTGTACAGAAAGGGTTTTTTTAATACGTCATGATGTGGTTCTATGTGCTATATAAACAAACATGTTGCAATCAGTTCTTGGTATGGGGTGGTTACTATAAGTCAGGATGGTTACTATACTAACACTGTAACCTGAACATTAGCCACGTGTTATGTATATGTGAAAAGTCTTTTTAAGACACGGGGCATTGTTTTAACATTCCACCTGGAGAATGTAATTCAGAGCTCTGTGAGGCATACCTGAGATTAATTCTGAATTAATCTCAAGACAATTGGCAATAGCAATAGACAACAGGGGAATAAATCACATTGTTCTCGAATGCCGTTTCATTCATGTCTCATTAGACATGGAGTTAACTGATATTTTTTAAACAGAATGAGGCCATAACTGCTTTCTAATCATTTTTTTTATTTGATGAGTGTGTTCTCTATCAGCTAATACACTATAAGGCCAAAAGTTTTGGGACGTCTGCCTTAACATGAACATGAACTTTAATGACATGCCATTCTTGGTCCCAAAACCTGTAGCAATATAGTGTATGTTTAAGAATTTTTAAATTCCTAAATTATATACCTTATATGTAACATCAGTCTTAAATATGTGAACCCATACACAAATCTAACCAACGTACTGTAGGCACAGTGTGCTGTCCTTACCGAGAGCGAGGCCACAGAGTAATACCATTAGTATAAAACTACTTCAAGTATATCAAGCCTTTAGGCATCTTTTGATGACAGCCAGTGATTCAACTGTTTAGACATCTAGGAGAAGTTCATTCCACCATCTAGGTACCAGAACAGAGATGAATCTTGATGCATTCCTTCGTTGTACCCTGAGAGATGGTGGTTCCTAGAGGAGCAGTGCTAGAAGATCTGAGGGAGTGTGGTGCAGTACAGAGAGTGCATTTTTGGAAGCCAGTGGAGGGAGCGTGGCAGTGGAGTGGTGTAGGAGAACTTGGGAAGATCAAAAACAAGTCACACAGCTGCATTCTGGATCATTTCAGAGGTCAAATGCCACTCAGAGGCAGACCTGCCAGGATTGAGTTGCAGTAGTCCGGTCTCGAAAAGACAAAGGACAAATGATAGGACACCTTAGCAGCCTTTGTGCATAAAAATGGACAAATCTTTCCGATACTGTAATGGAGATACTGACATGAGCATATCCGATTAGCAAAGGAAAAGGACAGTTGTTATCTCTAGGTTGCATGTAGTTGCATGAGGTTTCTCAGAGACAGCCAAAGGGCAGTTCCAGTCTGAAGCCAGACTGGTTTGGATCCCAGAGGCTGTTCTGTGAGAGACTGTTAACTGTAAATAGTGCAATCAAGGAAAAAAGAAAAGTGATACTGATCTGTAGTTGCTGATGTCTGTGCGATCCAGAGCAGGTTTCTTCAGGATCCCTTGCTCTTTTGAAAGCAGCTAAAACATTACCAGATGCTATGGAGTCAGTCACTGATGACTGTGATGAAGAACAGGAGGTCTTGTGAGAAAAGATTCGACCCAGTGGGCAGGTGGTAGGACTGCAGGAGAAGATGACTTTCTGGATTTCTTCTTTTGCTAAATTACAAAAAACATGACAGTGACTTAGAAGAGGGACAGTAAGTGTGGGGTAGTTTAGCAGGATGTGAAGGTCCGGCAGGTCATAAAAGGTGGCAAAGTCTTAAGCACTTGGGGAGAACAGTGCAGGACGAGCCAGGGGCATATGTAGAGAAAACATGTTGTGGAGCTTACAAGGATCTTGTGCAGACATTTCCAGTTTTTCCTTGTTAGATGAAGTCACTTAGAAGAACATTTGGACAGGAGAAAGCGGTAAAAGGCAATATGGTTGCTGAGTTAGAGCCTATTGGTGGTGTATAATCTTTTCTAAAACCAAAATGAGTAGGATTCTTCCATCTCAGTAGGCATGAATGGATGAAGATTGGGGTCAGGACCCATCAAAGTCTGGCTTTTAGCCAAAAAAGGATGAATTTAAAATAAATACCTCTGTTACAAACATTGCTGATGACATGAAGACTGCTGTATTGTGTCTACACGCACTGACAGACATCCCTGATCGGCTAGTAATGAAAAGTCACCATTTCAATGGATCTGTTCATTTGTTTGTTTATTTTTCTTTAGATAAGTGAGTCATCTGCTATCAAAACAACTCACAACAACGGGTTCAATAGGTTCAAAACTCAAACAATAGGTTCAATAGGTTCCTGAATACAAGCACAGACATGTGGTTAGCCAATCAGATCACAGCTTGGAGCAATCTGAAACATATAGCCATGTACATGTACAATAGACCTCATGTGGTCTGTGGGTGGAATCTAGTCAAAAATCCACCAGTAAGTGGGAGAGGTGAGTCAAACAGAGTCAAGGTCACAGCAATGTCAAGTGTCTGAAGTTTTTCTTTAATAGCTTCCTTCCTTTTGTCATAGAAATATATTGCTTACATGTTAAGTGGCTCAATTGACATTCTGCTGTCAATCTGTATGTCCATCATTATTAAACTCTTGTTTAAGTGTAGGATTTGTATTTACTTTCACCACACGAGTTAATTACATACTGGCTCTGATTCACACTGATGAACAGGGAGTGTGCATACTTTAAATTCTAAAGAGTTTAATATGTACACAGTCTTTATAATAACTAGGGCTGGGCAAGTTAACGCGTTATTATCGCGTTAACTCATAAATTAATTAACGCCGACAATTATTTTATCGTGCATTAACGCAGTTTTTATTATTTTGTAAATTATTTTAAAAGTCTGTTGCTCACTGGCTCTGAATACACATACAGACAAACCATGGGTGATGGGAGGGGTGGGATCTTGATCCGTATTGGCTTGGGATAAACGTCATCACGCGTCTCAACCAATGAGAGCATTTGTGAAGACCATAAGACTGCTGCGACGCTCACAAGAACCGGAGAAGAAATAGAACCGGCGGATAAACAAGCATGGAGAAAGGCACCAAACTTTTACTTCGACAGTTTCATTATGGATGGATGGATGGATGGATGGATGGATGGATGGATAGATAGATAGATACACTATATTGCCAAAAGTATTCGCTCACCTGCCTTGACTCGCATATGAACTTAAGTGACATCCCATTCCTAATCCATAGGGTTCAATATGACGTCGGTCCACCCTTTGCAGCTATAACAGCTTCAACTCTTCTGGGAAGGCTGTCCACAAGGTTTAGGAGTGTGTTTATGGGAATTTTTGACCATTCTTCCAGAAGCGTATTTGTGAGGTCACACACTGATGTTGGACGAGAAGGTCTGGCTCTCAGTCTCCGCTCTAATTCATCCCAAAGGTGTTCTATCGGGTTGAGGTCAGGACTCTGTGCAGGCCAGTCAAGTTCATCCACACCAGACTCTGTCATCCATGTCTTTATGGACCTTGCTTTGGTCACTGGTGCACAGTCATGTTGGAAGAGGAAGGGGCCAGCTCCAAACTGTTCCCACAAAGTTGGGAGCATGGAATTGTCCAAAATGTCTTGGTATGATGAAGCATTCAGAGTTCCTTTCACTTAGATAGATAGATAGATAGATAGATAGATAGATAGATAGATAGATAGATAGATAGATAGATAGATAGATAGATAGATAGATAGACAGGCTACCTGTTCAATTTTGCGTATAACAGTGCGATTAATCGCGATTAAAAAATTTAATCATTGCCCAGCCCTAATAATAACACAATGAGTCAGCAGAACCGTGAGCTCCTCTGTTAAACAGTTGTGTGATACGTTAGCTCCGAGCGCATAGACTAAAGACTGGAAAAGGGTCGGGCGTGGCAAAATAAATAAAAACTGGGAAAAATGGAGAAACATCCATTTTTACTTCACACAAGACATTGGTACATTTCTGTGCTCAGGGTAAGAGTGTGGTTTTCTGCTCAGGGTATGAGGGTGGTTTTCTGCTCAGGGTATGAGGGTGGTTTTCTGCTCAGGGTATGAGGGTGGTTTTCTGCTCAGGGTATGAGGGTGGTTTTCTGCTCAGCGTAAGAGAGTGGTTTTCTGCTTAGCATGGAGCAGGGCTCGCCATCTCGACACAGATGTGTGGCTTGCTACATTAGAACATGTAAAAAATAAAAGAGAAAAATAAAAAACTAAGCCGTTACCCTGCAAAGAAAGGATTAAGAGCAATTAGCGTTGCTCAAACTGAGTCATGTGTGTATAGTGTAGCAGGCTATTTAGCATGAGGTGGAAAAAAATCTCTGGCAACTCAACAAGATGGGTTTCTGATCAAATCCAAACCATGTGAATAAATGCTGTTCAACCAGCTTTATGTCTGTACCTGGGTAAAAAAAAACACACTGAATATAAATATTATTTAATAACTGAATAACACTGAATAAATAATAATAATAATATCAATAGAAAGTGACAAGATGAGAAAAGGAAAGAGGAAAAGGAAAAAACTAAAAGAGAGAGAGAGACAGAGAGAGAGAGAGAGAGGATAAATAGCCACACTGGCACGCAACCAGGAGAACACACACCATGAACAGTATGCCTCTGTATTATACACCACACCCTGTGAGGAACCACACCCACGTACACTCTGCAATAAACACACACAATAAACACTCTGCATAAACACACAAAAAACACTGCATAAACACACACAAAAAACACTGCATAAACACACAATAAACACTCTGCATAAACACACACAATAAACACTCTGCATAAACACACACAATAAACACTCTGCATAAACACACACAATAAAGACTCTGCATAAACACACAATAAACACTCTGCATAAACACACAATAAACACTCTGCATAAACACACACAATAAACACTCTGCATAAACACACACAATAAACACTGCATAAACACACAATAAACACTCTGCATAAACACACACAATAAACACTGCATAAACACACACAATAAACACTGCATAAACACACAATAAACACTCTGCATAAACACACACAATAAACACTGCATAAACACACACAATAAAGACTCTGCATAAACACACACAATAAAGACTCTGCATAAACACACACAATAAACACTCTGCATAAACACACACAATAAACACTGCATAAACACACACAATAAACACTCTGCATAAACACACACAATAAACACTCTGCATAAACACACACAATAAACACTCTGCATAAACACACAAAATAAACACTCAACAAAAACACATACAATAAACACCTGTCAAACATAAACACAGTAAACACTCAGCGTAAACACACACACAGTAAACACTGGGCGTAAATGTAAACATGATGCTCAGTATAAACTCTGTATTAAACACAAACACTCAGCATTAACACTCGCTTGGTGTTTTCAATAATGAGACTGTAAATAACTACAGCGCAGGGCATTAAAACGAGACAAAGGCGCCATCTAGTGTCTGTTCTGTGTAATATATTATAGACCTTAAACTGAACTGTGGTCTGAAGTCTGAACACGCCCTTATTATATATTCCACCATTAGCGGGCCACTGTGGGCGTGTCCCAGAACCACAGCATATAAATATACACTGATCAGATATAACACTGTGAGCAGTTCCAGGTGAAGTGAATCAGACTGAGTATCTCCTCATCATGGCACCTGTTAGTGGGGGGGATATATTAGACAGCAAGTTAACATTTTGTCCTCAAAGTTGATGTTAGAAGCAGGAAAAATGGACAAGCGTAAGGATTTGAGAGAGTTTGATGAAGGGCCAAATTGTAATGGCTAGACCACTGGATCAGAGCATCTCCAAAACTGCAGCTCTTATGGGGTGTTCCCGGTCTGCAGTGGTCAGTATCTATCAAAAGTGGTCCAAGGAAGGAACAGTGGTGAACCACAGAGCCACGGAGCAATGGAAGAAGGTGGTCTGGTCTGATGAATCACATTTTCTTTTACATCACGTGGATGGCCGGGTGCATGTGCGTCTCTTACCTGGGGAACACGTGGCACCAGGATGCACCATGGGAAGAAGGTGAGCCAGTGGAGACAGTGTCCTGCTTTGGTCAGTGTTCTGCTGGGAAACCTTGGGTCCTGCCCTGCATGTGGATGTTACTTTGACACGTACCACCTACCTAAGCATTGTTGCAGACCATCTACACCCTTTCATGGAAACGCTATTCCATGATGGCTGTGGCCTCTTTCAGCAGGATAATGCACCGTGCCACAAAGCAGAAATGGTTCAGGAATAGTTTGATGACCACAACAACCAGTTTGAGGTGTTGACTCTGCCTCCAAATTCCCCAGACCTCAATCCAATCCAGCATCTGTGGGATGTTCTGGACAAACAAGTACGATCCATGGAAGCTCCACCTCACAATTTAGGGGACTTAAAGGATCTGCTGCTAACATCTTGGTACCAGATTCCACAGCACACCTTCAGGGATCTAGTGGAGTCCATGCCTCGATGGGTCAGGGCTGTTTTCGCAGCAAAAGGGGGACCACCAAAATATTGGTTATAATGTTATGGCTGATCAGTGTATAATCCGCTTTAATGTTTAATAGGATGACAAGGCTTCTCCACCAGGGGGCGCCATTAACATTACATTTTACTGTATTAAAACAATTAAATTACACCTGTGTCTCAAATCACGCAAATACTAGATTAATTAGTAAAAAAAAACACGACTTAAATACATTTAATAATTTAGAAATGTGTTTGTGGACTAATCACCATATCTGTAGATCAGAGGTACCTGCTCACTGAACATTATTAAGACCAGGACAAATTTAACTTTATTTTAATTCAATGTTATTTGTGTTACACTTTTAACAACAGACATAAAGGCAAAGCAACTTTACATAAATATATAGAATCAGGATATAAATTATAAATGATAAATTATAATGTAAATTTATGCCTAATGAGCTATACAGAGGTGACGGTGGTGAGGAGAAAGGATCGTCTTATAAACAAACACAATACACTGAAAAACCTAGTTATGTGTTAGCAGTATATACTGTGTGTGTGTGTATACACAACCTGGCCAAACAACAACAAGAAGTCACACACTCCAATATTTGTTTGGATCACATTATGCTTTGTTTATAGTTTTAATAAGCTTGTGCATTGTCTCAACAATTTATTTTCATCCCGAGCTGAAGTCATTTCCGGCCAAGACCTTGTACTGATGATGGAAGACGGACCTGGGATTCAAACTCACAACCTTCTGACCAGTAGCCCAACACCTTGGAATCTTGGAATATCCCCATGTGCCATTAAGCAAGAAAAAAAATCCACTGATGGTATACTCCTGAGGAAGTCTTAAGACTGCATTGTCCTGTTGAAAGACCCGGTCATTACATCACAGACGAGGGCCCTCAGTCAAGAGGGATGCCCACTACATCATGTCCACATAGCCAGCCGCCGTTTGACACCCCTGCCTAACCTGAAGCTCCATTTTTCCATTGAAGGAAAAAGAACCACAGATCATGATGGAGCCTCCTCCACTGTGCCGTGTAGAAAAGATCTCCAGTGGGATCTCCTTGTCATGGCAGTAACACTGGAAGACATCAGGACCATCCAGGTTAATTTTTTTCTTGTTTTCTGGTTAAACTTTCTTCCACTTTTCAGTGTCCCATGTTTGATGCTCCCTTGCAAATTCCAAACAAGCAAGTTTGTGGTGTTGGAAGAGGTGTGGCCTTTGAAGACATTTTTTGTTCATTAAGCCCTTCTCTCGTGGATGCCGTTTTATGATTATTGGGCTGCAGTCAGCATCAGTAAGGGCCTTAATCTGGCTTGACGATCGGCCTGTGTCTTGACGAACAGCCCTCTGGATCCTCCTGCTCAGAGCAGGTGAAATTTTCTTGGTTCTACCACTTGACTTTTTTGTCCCCTAACTCAGGATCTTTTAAGAAATTAAAAAAAAAAACAGTTAGTCTTACTGCATCCAACTTCAGCAATGAGGCCTTGCTTGTGCAGCTCAACAATCCTGCCATGATCAAAGTCAGAAAGCCTTTTCTTGGCCTATGGTCTTAAACTTTTGATCAGCAGATGATCAGCATGTTGGAGTTTAAATTCAGTTTTCAATAAATTGCCTGCTCTCTGTTTTTTTGTCTCTTGCTCTTGTAATGTTTCCCCCAGTCTTAAGATTTTAAGCTACACAGCTGTTTACTCCCAATCCCTTGACTTCTCTTCACATTTTGTGTGTGTGTGTGTGTGTGTGTGTGGGTGCTCTTACTGTCTCTGTTAAACACAGACGTGACTTCTTCTTCTTGTTGTTTTTTACAATTTGATTTCCATAAACATTTTAGTGATCTCCAATTACCACATTTCTTTCCTTGAAGATGATTTTCCACTGACCTTCCAGCTTGTAATAATGTGTTAGACAGTCCTTAACTCAAGCCTGGTAGTTTCAGCTCCTCAGTTGTTTTCTTTGCTTGATGCAGGCCTATAATTGGACCACTCTGAAACGTCTTTTCCATGACCACAGGATATGTCCTCCGGTGTGGCTGTTTAAGAAATGAGAAGCTACTCACTGCATCAGTGAGAGAGAGAGAGAGAGAGAGAGAGAGAGATACAGAGGGGGATTGAGAAAGAGAGAGGGGGGGAGGGGGGGATTGAGGGGGGGGTTGAGAGAGAGAGGGAGAGGGGGATTGAGAGAGAGAGAGAGAGAGAGAGAGAGAGAGACAGACTATAATCAGTTGACTGTAATAGACCTGCACTGGGTTAGTTAAACAGACCTTCCCATCATGGCGGACGCGCTGACGTGTCGCCGGAGCTAGCAGAGAGCGGCTAATTTGCTTTGCGGTCACCCATGGAAACGAAGCTGCGCGCTGAAGGGAAGTGGGCTGAGTCTGGTACACGAGTCTAAAAAGTCTCTGAGATAAAGTCTAATATTTCCAGACGAGTCCCTGGTGTGTGTGGTGGTGTTGTTGGGCAGTTCTCCTCCCTCTCACGCGGACCTGCGGCGGTTCCCTGGAGTTTTCAACCGGGTTCTGTAACGTTATTTCGGACCGGAAGTCGAATCGGATCGGTGGAGAACACTTTGACATTTTTCCTCACCAAATTGTTTTTTTAGAAGTATTTTAAAGTATCCAGAACTGGATTTTGTCTCTTGTTTGGTCTAAAGGATTGTAATAAATTAAACCAAACTAAAATGAGCGAGGCAAACCAGCCGGAAATTGAGCTGTTTGTGAAGGTGAGTCGGGGATTATAATGAGGAAAATCTATTTACAGTAAAACTATTATTCTACTGTTTTATCATATTACTAGTCAGCAAGGCTGATTTAAGATCTTTATGGATGGGGAACATCAATAAGAGCTGACACTTTACACATTTAAAGGCTTATTTATGAATGCACTACAGTCTCGTGTAAGATAAAGTTATTCTAGTAGTTTACACAACTGTAGCAGTGATGCTTTTATAACAATTTCTCTGCATCAAATCTCTAATTTAATAATCGCATCTTATCAAAATGTATTTTAATCAGTATTGACCTGATAATAAACATAAAAAGGTTTTATTTTATTTAGAAAACGTCACTGAATAATAAACTACCTAATGATGAACGGTATTTGATAACAGTGCAAGGTGTAATCGCGTTCCAAATCGTTCTCGGAGTGAGCATGAAGTGCCCTAGGTCTGCGTTATGTAATCGCGGTTTGTAGTGCACTCATACAGGGCGCGCGCAGATTTTTTAGTACGCGGCCTCGCTTTTCCGCTTTAAGGACAAAATGGAGTTTGGATTTAAAACCAAAAAAAAAGTGTTCTAACGGACGTTTTTATATAGAGAGGCGCCGCCATTTTGTAAACCTTAACCCTGAAATGAAGGTGTTTTTGTGGGTTTTTGTCACAAAAAACTTAATCAAAACAGAGGGGCGTTGTCCCTTGAGATAGAGAGAGAGAGAGAGAGAGAAGCTTTTTCAGTACCCTGAGGGAAATATGTGTATTTTCTCAGGCTGAGGTAAAGAGCCACATTAATAAAGAGGTCATTGTGTGCAGGAAAGTGTGTATTTTCTCCTTCTTTCCCTTCAGTATGAAAGCAGGTATTGTTCAACACCCAGCCTCGTTCAGATTTCTCCCATTTCCGCACACAGACCTGTTGTTTCGGCGCCACTCTTGAAGACTTTTCCACCACACCGTGTGTAACCTAACATTACGTATTTATAATATTTTCTTAATAGAGTCATCATCGACTTTAAAAGATGCTCACACTTCGGTCTAGCCAAGGTCATGTCAATGTCAGAGAACTACAGTGCTGCTAACTCTTTTAATGGGAAAGTACCTTACAACGGTCACTGGAAGTAGCGAGATGACTTCGTATACCCAGCGTTACTTGCTGAACGTGATAAGGGTCGTTTGCATATTTAACCCTGGAAAGTGTCTGATTACGGACGAAACAATGCACTTTTGTCACTATAAATATCCCAGGTTTAAAATAGAAAACCTGGAAATGTGAGTGAATAAACAATAGTGAGTAACAACTCATCTTTAGGGACAGTGAAAGCACTGGTTAAATTGAGCGTGGTTATTTAGCGAGCTAGCGAGTTAACCAGGCAGCGTGACTCCATACAGAGTCTGGAGCAAAGTGAGGTCTTAGTTTATCGACTAATAAACATTTCAGTATCTAGTTAGAAAGCTTATGCTAGACAAACATTGGCTTTCTGCCCTAACTAGCTAGCAAAGTAAAGTTGATAGCATGAAAGAACATAATGCAGCCATTACACACACACACGTATAATGGTTAACACACTGACCATCTGTTCAGCAGTGAAGGGATAAAGATGTTTGTTTTGCTCTGTATCAGATTCCCCTATTGTAACACTGGGACATTATGCAGTCCAATGGTGTGTGTGTGAGAGAGAGAGAGAGAGAGAGAGAGAAAGATATATATATAAAGCATCCATAAGTTACACTAATTTATACTTATTTAAAAAAAAAAAAAACACAATGTGGAAGAGCATTTTGTATTTTAATTGGATATTTTTCAGATTAGTAATACAAAATTGATTGTGATATGCGTGACCTGGTGTAAACTGAAGTGTATGTGTGTGTGTGTAGGCAGGCAGTGATGGACAGAGCATTGGGAACTGCCCTTTCTCCCAGAGGCTATTTATGGTGCTGTGGCTTAAAGGAGTGACGTTTAACGTGACCACCGTCGACATGAAGAGGTGTGTGTGTGTGTGTGTGACCACTTTCTTCACTTCTGCTTTCACTTCATAAAGTCTTCTGTTTATAACTGCTTATGTTTTTCACATGCTGTAAATCATCTTCAGCTCCGTATTTAAAGAATGAAATGTCCAAATAAAATTCAGGAAGCCGGACATCCTGAAGGACCTGGCTCCAGGGGCCCAGCCCCCGTTCCTGCTGTATGGACGGGAAGTGAAAACGGACACCAACAAGATCGAGGAGTTTATTGAGGAGCACCTCTGTCCTCCTAAGTATGCACTCATTCATTTAGTCTTTCATTTTTTATTTATTCATACAGAGAGACCTAGAGAACTAGATGAAAGGATTATTGGGTGGATGGAGAATTAGGGGTGGATGGTTAGACGAATAGAAAGTTGGACTGATGCATTTACTGATCGAAGGGTGTCAGTGGATGAAAGGATGGATAGGTGGGTAAGTAATTGGATGGATGGATGGATGGGTGTGTAAGTGGATGGATGGATTGATGGATGGATGGATAGTTAATTGGATGAATGGATGTGTGGGCAGGCTGGGAAAGTAATTGGATGGATGGATGATTACATGAATAGATGCATGAATGACTGAGAGTTGTTTGATCTGTCACCTTCCTAACCTTTGTTGTTCCTCTGGTTGCTGCCCCCTAACACACACACACACACACACACAGGTATCCTCGCCTGGCTGCCCGTAACCCAGAGTCCAACACTGCTGGCATGGACGTCTTCTCTAAATTCTCTGCCTACATCAAGAACTCCAACCCTGCCATGAATGACAGTGAGTCCTACAGTACTACTACTAATAACAACGAGAATAATAATAATAATAAGGATAATAATAAACTAAACTAATTGTGTGTGTTTTGTGTGTGTAGACCTGGAGAAGGGCCTGCTAAAGGCACTGATGAAGCTGGATGATTACCTCAGCTCTCCTCTACCTGATGAGATTGACGAGAACAGTGCTGAGGATGTCACCACATCATCCCGCCCCTTCCTGGATGGACAGGAGCTCACACTGGCCGACTGCAACCTTCTGCCCAAGTTACACATCGTCAAGGTGACGCGTCATAGCTAATAAAGCTAGCACCTGAACTGTCTACTATCACTATCAGCGCTAACACTTTATCTCTCTCTTTCTCAGGTGGTGTGTCAGAAGTTTCGGAATTTCTCCATCCCTCGCTCTCTGGTGTCTCTATGGCGATACCTGGATGCTGCGTACGCGCGTGAGGAATTCTCCTCCACATGCCCGAGTGACGCAGAGATCCACATCGCCTACTCATCTGTCGTTAAAGCTCTCAAATAAACACACATACACACACACATACGCAATTTTGTATATAAACACACACACTCACACACACACACACACACAAGGTTTCTCATCTGTTGGCATTTCTGTAGCTGTTAAAGGGACGGTTCCAAATTTGCATCTTTGCATATGTTTGCAAATTTTACATAAGTCATCTTGAATGATATTAGAAGGTCATCTACGTCTGCTGAAAAATGACCGCGCTTACTTGATCACAGGTCACTCTGGATTAGAGGCCACGCCCCCTAAATTTGAGTATCGTTATGTAACGGTTTATTTAAGCAAAGCCGTAATATTGCGAGCATTCGGGAAATCGAGCATTCGCTCATGAGATCACTGTTGCTAGGCAACAACATGCACCCAAGCAGGAGCTAGCTAATGACTGAAGTAATCATTTATCTAACTAACACAAAGCCTTTTATTTATTCTGTTTTTCATGTAGGGGAACTTTAACCTCACAGAATCAGGGGCCTTTGTAGAGGGCGTGGCACTTCCTCCTGAAAACACACAAATCATACAGCTAGATGAAGGTGAGGTATTTGCTGAACCGTCCCTTTAACAAGCAAAGCAATTTTGTACTAGGGAGACATCCAGACCTGTTAGAGAGCATGCTAGTGTTTCCATACACACCTCTGTGTTTTTTTCTGCTTGTGCTTTCAGTGTCTCAGTTCAGTTCATCAACTCTTTTTTTTTTTTTTGCTTCATATGCGCTCTAGAGATGTCTTACGTTCCTACGCTTAGCTGAACTCATGCATACACAAACATTTTCCAAACGACAGTCCAAAAAGGGGGCGGAGTTTAAGTCAAAAGTAGCCAGCCGATCTCAAACTCAGTCATATGACATCATCACGTTACAGATTACATAATTGTTAGCTAGCTAAACATCAGACGGTTCTGGAGCGTTAATGCTAACCGCCTGTCCTTAGCTAGATAAATGAAATCCAGCTAGCTGATTGGACTGCAGAGCGTCTGTGAGCAGGATGTCGTTGGCTCGCACACGTTCTCTGTTCCTGTTTCGGAAACGAAACCCCATGCAGCCGTTTGCTCAGCGCGTGGTGGTGATGAAGCAACTGTGCAGCTAGCTTGCCTAATAACGCACTCTTACACCATGCACTCACTCTCACAGCAGCCGCTCCTTATCTGATGTGCCTTACTGCGGTAGTGCGAGAAGGAACGAAGGGTCAAACAGTTTTCTCTTAGTGAAAGGGGGCGGGGCTATGTGGTAGCACTGTGATTTCAGGTTTTTTTCATACACACACACACACTGTGTTCTAGAGACACAATAGTGTGAAGGTGTCACATTTCTCTGCTGAGACGGAGGTGTGTGTGCTTTGAGTTACTCGGTGAGGTTGTGGGTGTTGATCTGGTGAACCACACTGATTCGTATACACACACATTCCTGCCATCGTTTCAACACAATGGATCATTTGGAAGGAGAATAACAAAGGAATCTGCAGGATTGACGCTAACTCAAAAGAGAGAGAGAGAGAGAGATTTGCCCCGCCCACTTTGCTTATTTTTGATTGGACGATTGCAGAACGATTCAAGAGTAATGTGCATGATCTATTTGTATACTTTTATTAGAAACATTACTTGTAAAGTGCCAGACTGATGATTGGGATTTTACTGGTTTGAATGTTGAGCTTAGAGAAATAAGAGCAGATGCAGGTTTCCTGTAAAACCAGGAAGTTCGAGTGTCCACACCAGTGAGAGGAAAACCACAGAGCAAAGCCCCCTCCTCCTGCCCCTCAGCCTGTAACCTCACCGTCCGTTTCTTCTCCCTCCTCCTCCTCCTCCTCCTCTCTCTTCCTCTGCACTCTTACATCCTTCCTCTTTCTGTGGAAGCCCGGGCGTGTACGAGCCGATATCAGCGCTCGTCTACAGCCACCATGCAGGACCCGCTTCGATCAGATCCAGATAATCAGATGGAGATGTGTGTTGTCTTTTGTATTCTTTTTTTTTATAAGTACACAAATCCATGTGCCTTAATAAAGAACCTTTAAAAATGTGATGGATTTATTTATTAACAAATAAACTGACTCGAGGCAGTGGACTGATGCAGAGAGACTTCTCTAGAAACACGTGACTTAAGTGACGTAAGAGTCAGTGTTTCTATACAGCTAGTACAAAAGCTAATTATTTAGCTAGCTTGTAGCTACTGAGTCTTTATATAGAAAACATTGTAAAAATACAGTGGCTATGGAAATGAGATAGAACCATCCAGAACATCACTGGTTCCCTCAGGCGACATTAGTTTTAAGGTCAGCTGCTACTAACGTTATATTTTATTATATGTATAATGTATAGAACCTGCTCTGAGTAATACATCAACATTCACTGTTCTAGAACGGTCCTGTCAGTTACAGAGGCTTTGTGCTGTTAAAGCAGTGAGAGTGAGAAATGTAGCTGTTCTCTCAGGTTTATATATATGTATTGTGTGTGTGTGAGATCTAGAATATGACTCATTGCAACCACTCATAAATACACTCATTATGTATGTGTGTGTGTCATTGTGGTTGCCATAAATGTGTATTTTATTAGTAATCTGTCTAGTAATTGGTGTGCAAATAGCTTAGCTCAGTGTGAGTGTGTGTGGATTCACGCTGAGGCCAGCAAGCTAGTGAGTGCCATGCAGACGAGGCTCAGTGCCATTTGGCTCCAGCAGGGGGCAGCAGGCATTGTCATGGCCGCAGCGTTACACAGGTCAGTGTCGCAGCAGCGTGTGGTGAAGGTGAAGACAAGTCCTGCAACACGTTTCTCTCCAGTAACACCACACTTAGACGGTGTGGCACAGCTCTTGTCGTTAAGCACAAAACGTCTGGAGTCTGAGGAAGAACAGCAACAAGACAGTTCACACTCGGTCCTGACATCCAGGAAAACCCCAGATATACATCTGCACAACTGGTATGGTGCCTCCACTGTGACCTACACCACCAACAGTAACAACAACACAGGTACTAGAATCCCTTCTGTAAGGTGTTTAAATGGAAAAATCTATCATTTCCATTCATATCATTTCCCTAACCCCTAACCCTTCATATCTAGTGTGAGCTAACTACATCAACAAGCAGATTAATACAGCAAGCAACATAACATTTACAGAAACACCACCCTGCTTAGAAATCTAGACTACACCAGTCTAAGATGGCTGTATCTGGTCTAGCTGCTCACCCAGGCTGGTCTAGGTAGTAATAGGCCGGTTTGCAAGTTTGGTTCCCAGATATATCCGATCTGACCAGCAAGGCCAAGCCCAACCAATTAGATTTAAGGCTCTATGTGTCCCAAAGTACTGTAAAAGCCTGCAAGTGTGCAAATCCTCTTTAAACAGTTCAAATCAGTTAGATCCAGTCTGTATATTTCTAAAATCCTCTCTAAAGCCATCACACATGACCAGCTAGAAGCAACCACCAAGTGTTCAAATCCCCTCTAAAACATCCTAGACTAGGTCTGGCCAGAAAGAACCAGCACCAACCAGCTCGACCCAGTTAGGGATCAGTCAGACCAACTAATCTGACCAGTTAGAATTAGTCTGACCAGCCAGTCTGACCAACCAATCTGACCAATTAGAATCAGGTGCTGGTATGGGTGGATCAGTGTGTGTGTGTGTGTGTTCGTGTTCTCACCCTTCTCAGCTGTGGCGGTGGCATACAGGCAGCGTTCACCTGCAGCACATTTATTAGACTGCATCTGGCATTCAAGTGGAGAGATGCTTGAAAACACACAGGTGTAGCAGGTGAGACAGACCGCTGAGAGACAGACAGAGAGGTGATAATGAGATGGGGTGAGAACACACACACTTCTCTGAAGCCTGGTGATGGACAGAAACCCCCCTGATGGGGAATAAGGTGAGTGAAATGAAGAAACAGAAATCATTCAGTCCTAACAATTATAACGGAATTATTATTAAATATTTAAAAACAGCCCTGTGATTATTAACATTACATGAAATCAATTAACTACATTCATTAAAGTTGGGTCTGGAAAGAAAACAGAATATTTTCAAAATGATTTTTCTATGCAAATTAAATGTGGTTTTAAATGTGAACAGCTGAAATATATAATGATCTTAACTTTTATTCCAGTGTTGCATTGTGGTAGCTGTTGTTTTGTTTTCTTTTGTTTTTGAAGTCCAGTACAGTTCACCAAAAAATTAGGTCAATAAATAAAGTTCTGATGTAGGCCGCGCCCACTTCTGGTTCAAATAGAAATATGAACAGATATTTAGAGAATTACAAATACTGATCTAGATGGTGGCTTTTGTGAGATTAGATCATATTCCAATGCCAAGAGCGCCATCTAGTGCTGGCATAAGTAATGGCACTTAGGGCTCAACCTAGTAGAGAAATAATGACCCATGTGACCACTACGGTGGCTGAGAAGTGCAAAAAACAATAACAGAAATGAAAACAAAATAATAAATCAGAAAACACAAGGAGAATTCCAACAAACAAGGTAGGTATAGTTAGTGAACTGAATTCTTCCCTCTGATTGGACGAGACATCGGTCACTCAGGACCTACAGGAAGTCCAGCAGTAGCTGCAGCAGTAGAAAGTGGATTGGTGTGTGTATGAACACACCTCTGCTCTTATAGCGCTCCTTACATCCTTTAATCTGGAATAGTTTGGTCTTCCACACATACCTGGTGTTTAGAGATCGCAAACTAATCTTTACGCCATGATATACTGTCAGTATATCCAACATCTCACCATATGAACGTCCTTCATCACAGCAGGGCTGAATGAACTCCATTTTCTTATAAAGATAAAGATATAGGTTTATTATTGTCTAAAAGATTTAAAGTTGCACTATCGGAAAAAGAAAAACAGTTTAAAGTGAAGGCAGAACTCCACACTTCTACAAGAAATCAAGTTAGATACACAATTTCCTACTTCCTGTAGATCCTGAGTGACCGATGTCTCGTCCAATCAGAGATAAAAATTCCATTCACACACTATACCCACCTTTTCCACTCTGTCTGAATTCTCCTTGTGTTTCTGGATTTATTATTGTGTTTTGCACTTCTCAGCCACCGTAGACTTTAGATAATAAAACAAACCCTAAAGCTGGCTATGAAAATGAGTGACTGGTTTATAAGGTAAAAATCAGGCCACGCCTCTTTGATCTGGAGCTAGCAGAATTGATGAGGTGGTTGAGGAAACTGGAACGTTGAGATATAACGGTGGTGATAATGGAGAGGCGGAGCGATGAATAAATAGTTATACTGTGGAGAGAAGCATGCATTGTCTATAGGCATACTGTTCTTCTTGTTCAGTTTCCACCCTCCACATTTCAGCCATGCTGAAGGCTTTATCAGTTTCCTCAACCTGAAACAACAAGCAGCCAGTGTTCAGCTCAGCTCACAGAGTCACACACATGAGGAGTCATTCATGAAGGAGTCGACTCTTTGAATCAAATGCAACAAATATCAAATTAGATGGGAAAACAAGTCCTACTAAAATAATAATAATAATTATAATGTGTTTTTTTTTGTTTGTTTAAAGCTGTATATAAGCATGTAGAGTTTAGAGTATATACTGATTTTGTTATCGAGTGTCATGAGAAATGTCCCAGCTGTTGGTGAACACTGAGTTTGACTCTCAGCTGTGTGTGGCAGGCTGTTATTAAAAAAACCCATGAAAAGTAAAGTTGCTTGGCTTTAAATCATGAAGGAAAAGTTTCAGGTTTAAAAACATGAATTAAAAATGTGGAAGTGGAAAGAGTCGACTCCGAACGAAAAAAGAAGTGGAAAGAGTCGACTCACTGAAAAGAGGTGTTGTGCTTCTACTTTCATCTGCTAACAAACATTCCTGAATTAATATTTAAAGTCTCATGACTGTGACTCAGGAATAAAGGAGTTAGTGAAGATGAGTGAATGAACACAGCGAGCACTAGCTCTCTTTCTCTGTAGCACGAGATTCAGATTTCAGCATGAAGATCTCCCGGATTAGATTTGCTTCCAAAAGCACTATGATTTGCAGTGGATCTCACGTTTCAGACCTGGACATTAGCCCCGCCCCACTTTCGTTTAATTTACACACCCTGTAGAAGTGATACACAAAAATGTACAAAAAATGATTAGTTTGAAGACCATCGGTCCTGGACATGTGTGAAACGTTTCACTCTGAGCTTGGTCCTGCTTCATAGAGTTGTAAATGAATGTGTTTAAAGCGACATCTTGTAACACTTCTTCACTTCACATCACGTCACATAACGTCACTTCATATAACAGTACATGACTTCACACCACACCACTTCACTTCACTTCACTTCACTTCACATCACTTCACATCACTTCAAACCACACCACTTCACTTCACATCACTTCACACCACACCACTTCACACCACACCACTTCACACCACACCACACCACTTCACATCACTTCACATCACACCACACCACACCACACCACTTCACTTCACATCACTTCACATCACTTCACATCACTTCAAACCACACCACTTCACATCACTTCACATCACACCACATCACTTCACACCACTTCACACCACACCACACCACATCACTTCACATCACTTCACTTCACACCACACCACATCACTTCACACCACACCACATCACTTCACATCACTTCACTTCACTTCACACCACACCACATCACTTCACACCACTTCACACCACACCACACCACACCACTTCACTTCACTTCACTTCACTTCACTCCACACCATACCACATCACTTCACTTCACTTCACACACCACATCAGACCACACCACGCCATGCCACACCACACCACTTCACACCACACCACATCACTTCACTTCACACCACACCACTTCACACCACACCACACCACATCACTTCACTTCACACCACACCACTTCACACCACACCACACCACATCACTTCACACCACACCACATCACTTCACACCACACCACTTCACACCACACCACATCACTTAACTTCACTTCACTTCACACCACATCACTTCACACCACATCACACCACACCACACCACTTCACTCCACACCACTTCACACCACACCACATCACTTCTTCACTCCACACCACACCACTTCACTTCACACCACACCACACCACATCACTTCACTTCACTTCACTTCACACACCACATCAGACCACACCACGCCACGCCACATCACACCACATCACTTCACATCACTTCACACCACATCACTTCACATCACTTCACACCACATCACTTCACATCACTTCACACCACACCACATCACTTCACATCACTTCACACCACATCACTTCACACCACATCACTTCACACCACATCACTTCACACCACATCACTTCACATCACTTCACACCACATCACTTCACACCACATCACTTCACATCACTTCACACCACATCACTTCACATCACTTCACACCACACCACATCACTTCACATCACTTCACACCACATCACTTCACACCACATCACTTCACACCACATCACTTCACATCACTTCACACCACATCACTTCACATCACTTCACACCATACCACATCACTTCACATCACTTCACTTCACATCACTTCACACCACACCACACCACACCACTTCACTTCACTTCACTTCATTCCACACCACTTCACTTCACTTCACTCCACACCACACCACTTCACTTCACTTCACTTCACTTCACTTCACTTCACTCCACTTCACACCACACCACACCACACCACACCACACCACACCACTTCACTCCACACCACACCACACCACTTCACTTCACTTCACTTCACTTCACTCCACACCACACCACACCACACCACTTCACATCACTTCACACCACACCACTTCACATCACTTCACACCACATCACTTCACACCACACCACATCACTTCACTTCACACCACACCACTTCACACCACTTCACTCCACACCACTTCACACCACACCACTTCACACCACATCACACCACACCACACCACTTCACTTCACTTCACTTCACTTCACACCACACCACTTCACTTCACTTCACACCACACCACACCACACCACACCACTTCACTTCACTTCACTTCACACCACACCACACCACATCACTTCACACCACTTCACACCACACCACACCACACCACTTCACACCACACCACACCACACCACACCACACCACTTCACTTCACTTCACACCACACCACTTCACACCACACCACACACCACACCACACCACACCACTTCACTCCACTCCACTCCACACCACACCACACCACTTCACTTCACTCCACACCACACCACTTCACTCCACTCCACACCATACCACTTCACTTCACACCACACCACACCACTTCACTCCACACCACATCACACCACACCACTTCACTTCACTTCACTTCACACCACACCACACCACACCACACCACACCACACCACACCACACCACTTCACTTCACACCACACCACACCACTTCACTTCACACCACATCACTTCACACCACATCACTTCACACCACATCACACCACACCACTTCACTTCACACCACACCACACCACTTCACTTCACTCCACACCACTTCACACCACTTCACTTCACTTCACTCCACTTCACACCACACCACTTCACACCACTTCACACCACACCACTTCACTTCACTCCACACCACACCACTTCACACCACACCACACCACTTCACTCCACACCACACCACTTCACACCACACCACACCACACCGCTTCACTTCACTCCACACCACTTCACACCACACCACTTCACACCACACCACTTCACACCACACCACTTCATTTCACTCCACACCACTTCACACCACACCACTTCACACCACACCACACCACTTCACTTCACTCCACACCACTTCACACCACACCACTTCACTCCACACCACTTCACACCACACCACACCACTTCACACCACACCACACCACACCACTTGACTTCACTCCACACCACTTCACACCACACCACTTCACTTCACACCACATCACTTCACTTCACTTCACTTCACACCACACCACTTCACACCACACCACACCACTTGACTTCACTCCACACCACTTCACACCACACCACTTCACACCACACCACACCACTTCACACCACACCACACCACTTCACACCACTTCACACCACACCACTTCACACCACACCACTTCACACCACACCACACCACTTCACTTCACACCACACCACTTCACACCACACCACTCCACACCACTTCACTTCACTCCACACCACTTCACACCACACCACACCACTTCACTTCACACCACTTCACTTCATACCACACCACACCACACCACTTCACTTCATACCACACCACACCACTTCACTTCACACCACACCACACCACACCACTTCACTCCACACCACTTCACACCACACCACTTCACTCCACACCACTTCACACCACTTCACTCCACACCACATCACTTCACACCACACCACATCACTTCACACCACTTCACACCACACCACACAACACATCACTTCACACCACACCACTTCACTTCACTTCACACCACACCACTTCACTTCACTTCACTCCACACCACTTCACACCACACCACACCACTTCACTTCACTCCACACCACACCACTTCACTCCACACCACACCACTTCACACCACACCACACCACATCACTTCACTTCACTTCACACCACTTCACACCACACCACACCACTTCACACCACATCACTTCACTTCACACCACATCACTTCACTTCACTTCACACCACATCACTTCACTTCACACCACACCACACCACACCACACCACATCACTTCACTTCACACCACATCACTTCACTTCACACCATACCACACCACTTCACACCACACCACATCACTTCACACCACACCACTTCACTTCACACCACACCACATCACACCACATCACTTCACACCACACCACACCACATCACTTCACACCACACCACTTCACTTCACACCACACCACATCACACCACATCACTTCACACCACACCACTTCACTTCACACCACACCACACCACTTCACTTCACTTCACACCACATCACTTCACACCACACCACATCACTTCACACCACACCACTTCACTTCACTTTACTTCACACCACACCACACCACACCACTTCACTTTACTTCACACCACTTCACTTCACACCACACCACATCACTTCACACCACACCACACCACATCACTTCACACCACACCACATCACTTCACACCACACCACACCACATCACTTCACACCACATCACTTCACTTCACACCACACCACACCACACCACACCACTTCACTTCACTTCACACCACTTCACTTCACTTCACACCACATCACTTCACACCACACCACACCACATCACTTCACTTCACACCACTTCACTTCACATCACACCACACCACATCACTTCACACCACTTCACACCACACCACACCACTTCACACCACACCACATCACTTCACACCACTTCACTTCACTTCACACCACACCACATCACTTCACTTCACACCACATCACACCACACCACATCACATCACACCACACCACATCACTTCACACCACTTCACACCACACCACACCACTTCACACCACACCACATCACTTCACACCACACCACATCACTTCACACCACTTCACTTCACTTCACACCACATCACTTCACTTCACATCACTTCACTTCACACCACTTCACTTCACACCACATCACTTCACACCACTTCACTTCACACCACACCACATCACTTCACACCACATCACTTCACATCACTTCACTTCACACCACATCACTTCACACCACATCACTTCACACCACACCACATCACTTCACACCACTTCACTTCACACCACACCACATCACTTCACACCACTTCACTTCACTTCACACCACATCACTTCACTTCACACCACTTCACTTCACACCACATCACTTCACACCACTTCACTTCACACCACACCACATCACTTCACACCACATCACTTCACACCACATCACTTCACTTCACACCACATCACACCACACCACATCACTTCACACCACACCACATCACTTCACACCACTTCACTTCACACCACATCACTTCACACCACTTCACATCACACTACATCACTTCACATCACTTCACATGAACGTCCTTCATCACAGTAGAGCTGAATGAACTCCATTTTCTTATAAATATAAATATATATGTTTGTTATTCTCTTTAAAAGATTTAAAGTTGCACTATCACACCCACCCTTCACACTCAGCGGGTCATGTGGTGGTGATTTAGTGCTAATGAAGAGTGCAGAGTGTTGTGGCGGTCAGGTCGTACCTGTGGAAGCTAGAAGACTCAGCAGGATGAGGAAGAGCAGCGCTGTGGAGCTGGACATGACCACGCCTTTGTTTCTTCAGAAAAACTCTTCTTGCTTATCTTTACTACTCTGAGGATCCTTCTCTTCTGAAGAATTACTCCTGCAAATGGTATCTCATGACCAGGATTTAATCTCTCTCTCAGTCTGTTTGTCTCACTCTCTGTCTGTCTGGCTCACTCTCTGTCCGTCTGGCTCACTCTCTGTCCGTCTGGCTCACTCTCTGTCCGTCTGGCTCACTCTCTGTCCGTCTGGCTCACTCTCTGTCCGTCTGGCTCACTCTCTGTCCGTCTGGCTCACTCTCTGTCCGTCTGGCTCACTCTCTGTCCGTCTGGCTCACTCTACTGACTTCTGAATCATAAAAAACCATCTGAATGTTTTCTCCTCGAGTTTTAAATGCTCTCAAAAAGTTGCTGTTCAAAAAGTGATCTCCAGAGAAGGGTGTGTACTCTGTGTGAGTGTGTATGTGTGTGTGGGAGGAGAACGGAGAGGAATGAATGTAATATTTGTTCACTGGGTAAATCTCCTGTCTTCACTATTGTTCTGTGGCTGTAATTAATGAGAGCAGGAGGATAATTAAAGCAGCACCAGGCTTTAATATCAATTATCAATTCTACAGTCTAACACATGCTGTGCTGAAAAATAATAAACTTCAAACTGTTAGTAATGCAGGGCTGTAAATAAGCATTTATCAGGTGATTGTGTATCATTACTGCTAAGATAAAAAACTGAAAATGTTATTGTGAAAGCATGCAATAAATCTACTATAAATCAGTGTATTTGAGTTCAATGTGGGTTTATTATCAGTAATGGAGTAATGAAGGTAATCATTAAACACACACTGTACTATAAAAAGGTAAGAGTGTTTATATGCTATTATTCTGCTCTAAAATTCTGATGTAATGTTCGATAAATAAATAAAACTTAACGTTGTGTGTGTGTGTGTGTATGTGTGCAGTGTTGGGTAGGTTACTTTGGAAATGTAATAGGTTACAGATTACAGGTTCCTCTGTTTAAAATGTAATAAGTCGTGTAACTTTTCAATGACTTTATAAAAGTAAAGTAACTGATTACATTTGATTACTTTTTGATTACTTTTCAGTTTCTAATGGATATTTTCAACTAAATCATTTCCAAACATTTATCCCAGGCAGCATTAACCTTACAGTAGAACTCAACTTTAAGAATTTTAAATCTTTCATCACTTGAATTAAGATTATATTGATTTCATTTTAAGCCCAGCCACAAAACCAGACTTCAGAACAAAAGAGTCATCATAATGTACGCTACAGCGCTAAAATAACTAAGTTATATTAGATCTGACACCAACACATTTACAAGGAGGAAAAGTGTGAGATATATATTTACTGTCAGAGTTCATAAATAGAAGTGTGCCTGGTAGCTAGCAGCAGGGACGATTTTAGGATTTTCATTTAAGGGGGGCTCAGCCCCCAGTGTGGGTATAATAGTAAAAATAAATAAATAAATAAAATAAAATAAAATAAAGGTTTGACTGACAGGGGAGGATGGTAAACTTATTGCAGCATTCCACTGTATTACATAGATGTGTATAACATTTGAGTACTGAACAAGACAAATACGAGTCTTCCTGATCACACACACACACTCACACAGCCACACACGCACGGACACACATACACACACACACACACTCACACAGCCACACACACACATACACACTTGTCCTCTGATCCTCGCTCTGTGACGCCGCGGTTTGCGGATTGAAGAACGCGCTGAAAGAGTGGGAGGAGCCGAAAGTCTCCTGGAGTTTTCATATGAAATGTAAAGGGGACTGAGGAGGTCACTTATTCGTGTACAGTTTATGGACAATCGCAGAATTTTAGGGGGGCTTTAAAATGGCCTAATGACGCCCATGGCCAGCAGACTAGCTAATTTGTTGTGAATGTTATGAATACAGGTCTTGAGTACTCTATGGGCTCGATGAATGCGCAGGCGCATTTCAGTGGATTTTTTTCCACACAGCAGCTTCAGGAAATCAACTGACCACTCCGTCACTTTTTATTATACAGAAACGAGTAATATATCATCCCAAAATAAACGGTCTGTTTTTATTTCTGTACACTCACAATAATGACAAAAATTTTACATTTTAAATATATTATAAAATAAAGAAAGGCTAGGTTCCATACCTGCAGATGCTTCCTCAGGTTCAACATTGAAGCCTTTGATACTGAAAGCATTTTAACAGCCGGGAAACTAATTTCCCCCTGAACTGTTATATTTGCCCCTTATCGGATTTCAGGATGAAATTATTTTTAAATTTCCAGGACTGAAATGCATTTTTATCAGTCGCCATGGTGGTCACTCTCAGACAGTGTTTTAGCCTAAAGCTTTCCGAGGCAATGTGGATTAATGTAATTGGCAGACGATCCGCAAATTCAAATCAGAGAACCAATCAGAATCATCAGAATAGCACCGCTTTAACAAACTCGAACAGCAAATTAATATTTATTCAACATATAATAGTTTTTTTAAAGAAAATATTCAGATGTAACTCTATTTGTAATCTTTAACATTTTCATAAGTAACTGTAATTTTAATTACATATTTTTCTAAGTAACTGTAACGAGTTACATTTATTTTGTAATTAAGTTACGTAACGCCGTTACATGTAACTAGTTACTCCCCAACACTGTGTGTGTGTGTGTGTGTAAATAGTTCCCTTGGCACTAACTCATTTGTTTTGGGTTTTCTGTTTGTTACTGTATTAGTTATCACAGTATGCACTTTGGGCTGTTATTAAGCTGTAGTTGGGCTGAAAATATTCTGTGCAATCTGGCAACCCTGGTGGAAGCAAGCGAAATATCTCGAGAAGAAAGAAAACTCTGTTCTGTGTTTACAAAAATACCCTTTCACAAGACGTTCAGATGAAGAGAAGAAAAGAATCAAGGAGCTTGGAGCAGATCGACCCAATCTGCAAATTCAGCAGCAGTCAAGTGATTAGGCAACTTTCCTGTGTGTGTGTGTGTGTGTGTGGAGCTACAATAAAATCCTGCTCCATCTGTCAACTCAACTGATATGTTCCTTACAACAATACAGACAATGTGTGACCTTGTCCTCTCTCTCTCTCTCTCTCTCTCTCTCTCTCGTACAGATTGACCCTGTTTTGCAGAATCGATTCAATTTAAGTAATACCAACAGAATCGGTTCGATTCTAAGGAATCGATTCATCTCGCCTTTCAGACAATTCATAAGTAACCGATTCACAACAAAACAACGTTTATTCTTCGCACAAAGCACATTTGTAATTTAAAAAAATAATCATTTTAATTTCGTCTTTTGTTTAATAGCAAATACATTTTAATTTTGCCTCCTCGGAATATTACTGAAACCATAAACACAAAAACCACATAGCTTTACAACTCAACTTTACTAGCTTTACGACTCAATCGCGCGGGCGCACGTTTCCACGGAAACGGATCATTCCATTGTGCCTCTGAAGAGGGGGGTGTGGTCAGAGAATTGTGTTTAACACTCTTTCTAAAGCATTTTACACAACAAACGAGGGCTGAGAAAGAGTCATTAATCTTTAATAAGACTGATTCAACATATCAGGATATTATTGTTTTACTAATTCAACAATTCTCGCGCTACTGATATCGGGCCCTATTGGACTCGCCTGTAGTCTTAACATCTGGTGTAAATTATTTTGATGGAAATATATAAATATAAAGTTTAAATATAAGCATTATGTGTACATTTCTTTATATAAATGTTTATTTAGTAGTGAGTTTGGGTTATTTCTGTTTAATTAAAGTGAGGTTTATTATCACGACATATTGATTCAAGCGACTGAACTCAAACGAATCAACATCCGACGTGTTCGACTCACTAAAGCCGGAGGATTCGGTTCCTTGAGTCGAGCAGGAGGAATGGTTAGAAGGAAGGGGGAGTGGAGAAAGAAAAAAAGAAAGACTCGAGGGTGGGAGGGAGAGAGAGAGAGAGAGAGAGAGAGAGAGAGAGAATAACGGGTTCTGTGGGTGTGGGAGGAGAGGACATGAATCGGTTCAGGAACTCCGGATTAGGGATTCAAACCGGAGCTGTATTTTTGTGTAAGGTAAGATGAGAGCTGGAGTTTAGATTAATAAACAGGGTTTACATCATTAATAACGGGTATTTAATTATAACACACTCGTTATAAAACATTTGAAAGTTGTTAGCAGCTCTGTTGTGATCAGAAAGTGCAGCATGGCTCAATGTGTCTGTGTTACAATATAACACGTGTGTGTGTGTGTGTTGGTTTAATTTGGATTAAAGGTCAAAGATATTTTAGTAAAATCGGATTTTTGTGAGGTTTGGTGAAGTGTTTTGTAGATCTGCTACTTTTTCTGCAGAAAAAGGAAAAAAACAATCTGGCTCAGATTACACATTGTCCAGATTTCCTCCCTTTGCTCCAAATGTTCTTCAGTGTTTAGTGTCTAAGTTGTGTTGTTGTTGTTGTTGTTTTGTGTGTTTTGCATTTTGAGGATAATGTAGCTAACAAAATCCTGAAAGCTTCTAGCTGCCAGTTTTGCATTGTTTTAGACTGCATGCCTAAATTAGGTAAACTTTGGCAGTACTGCACCTTCACAGCTGTGAGAGCCTCTAGACAATAGTGTGTGTGTGTGAGAGAGAGAGAGAGAGAGAGAGAGAGAAAGAGAGATTATTTTGTGAAATAGTAAAATCTGGAAACAATTTAGCATTAAAAGGAATGCTTCATCCTCAGCTCTAGCTGTGTTGTGTGATAGAGACATCAGTTATCTGTTTCTCTCTCTCTCTCTCTCTCTCTCTCTCTCACACACACACACACACGCACACACTTACCTTTCATGCACAGAGGGAGATCATCCGGTCAGCGCTCATTCCTGCATCACTAAACAACTTCATCCTGCCGGATCAGCTCTCTCTCTCTCTCTCTCTCTCTCTCTCTCTCTCTCTCTCTCTCACTTTAATGACCCTCGCTGAACTACATTTGTGTAAAAACACCACTAGCTCTTTGTTTATGGGACTTGGTCACCTCTGAGAGGACCTTTGGTTCAGTTTGGTGGAGTGAGTCGGGTCAGGAATCTTCTGGTTCAAGAAACGCACCCAAAGCTACCGGCTCTGAGAACACTGGTTTGGAGAAAATTCAGTTTAGGAAAGCTTGCTGTTATGGAAAACCATCATGGTTCGGGAAAGCTGGTTGTTTTCAGGAAGCTTGTTGGTCTAGAGAACCTGCTGATTTAGGGAAGCTTGTTGGTTTGGAGAACCCATCAGTTCAGGGAAGCTTGTTGGTTTGGAGAGCCCGTCAGTTCAGGGAAGCTTGTT
>NC_080723.1:23945399-24062899 GCF_019097595.1 Hemibagrus wyckioides
CATGGAGGATGAAGGAGCCACGCTGGAGGGCAGTGATGTTCTCTTCACCGGGAGAGAGTTCTTCGTCGGTTTGTCCAAACACACCAACCAGCGTGGAGCTGAGATCCTCGCTAACACTTTTCGGGTAGGAAAGTGAAGCTACACTCAAACTACACTCCACAACACACACACACACACACACGTAAATACATCACTTTACTCACCAACAAGCCATATTATACTCAAACTACACTCACTCACGCCATCTGGAACTGAACTGACTGCTCCAGGGAGTGATGTGAGGTACATGACTCCAGCTCTAACACTGACTCTTTCTGGAATGTTCTATTCAACATCCTCCATACGACATGTAGCTACTGAACAGAAACGACAACACAGAGCTAGGGACAGAAAGTTTGTCGTAGCATCATAAAGTGCAACCAGGTACGAACAGTGCAAAGACAAGACAAGTGCAGAAACAGGAAGTACAGAAAAAACCCAAAACAAGACAGGACACAAAAAAAGTGTCCGGTTCTTATAATGATCTAGTCTGCTCTGATTATTCTTGGAATTGTTCAGCAGTTACAGTAGAACCATGAGGAGGAATGTCCTCACTGACTTCCACATTATTCAGTACCTGACTGTTTTATAAATAAATAATATGACTAACAGAGGAGAAGTATGACTAAATGATTTTATTTTGTTATTAAAATATATAATTATTATTAGCGTGTTGAAGTAGCGTTCTTCTCTGGCTAACTTTAAGGTGGCGGAGCCTCAGCACCCCCTATTGAACGGCCGCCACTGCTTATGACTTTTCGCCTTTAGAATTGAATTTTGCGTCGACATACAAAGTATTTTCAGCATACGAACGAACCGAACTGAACTCTGGGTAAGTCACACACACGTCTGGGAGCCGTTCAAAACTTTTTAGCGTCAGTGGAAAGCCGAGTGAAGTGAGTTTACGAATTATTTCAGTCTAAGCTGTTGTGAAAGAGTCAACCCACGATACCAACGTTCCCTTCAGCATGCGTTCAAAAGCTAGGTGATTTTCAGGTGTTTTTTTGTTGACAGATTGGTGGTGTAGGTGGTCTGTTCTATTTTTACCCCAAGCTTGGTGGCACGACTTCCTGTGAGGAGCCTTGACATGGAATGCTTGGCTTGGGTCAGTTCTTTGTAAGCAGCCATACAGTTTACATACGCTTCGTATCGGTTATATTGGTCATATTTTTGGGCGGCTGGAACAGATTATCTGTATTTACATTATTTCTTATAGAGAAATTCATTTGAATAGAAATTTTCACCTTAAGAACGGATTAAATTCCTGTGCCGAGGTTCCACTGTACTGGTATTAAATATTCTCTCTAGCTCACAGCTTTCTTTCTCAGCATCAGTTTGTACTGCTGACCTCTCAGCTGAGATGGTTCATGCTGTCCATATGTTTTGATCATGAAGCATTAATATCATTTTCCCAGTCAGGGTTTTTCTCTTTCTGCATTGTTTTTGTTTTCACTTCCTCAGTTTAAATTGGGATGGCTTTCATTTCAGTGGAATGTTTTATTCCGCTAATAAAACAACCAGCACATGGCATCGGATCAGCTCTGCTTCTGCTTTCACACATGCTGTAGAGGACGCAGAAGATCTCCTGCTGGACGTGTTTGACCGTAAGGTTCTTGACCTCTCAGAACGAACTGAAAGCTTGTCTTCAGGATGAACTTTCCATCCAGATAAACCCTGCTAATGCAGCAGCGCGGGGATTCTCACACGGCCGTTTCCCAGCGTCCGTAATGACTTGTTTAATGCTGGTCATTTTTGGGGGTCAAACCAGTTTGTATTTTTCATCGTTCAGCACTGACCGCTCTGATTTGACACGGCTTCCTGTTGTCAGAGAGTTAAAAATGTATTTTCCAGAAGCTTCTCCATGTTATTCTTTGTGAGTAGTGAAGTTTAATCTGCCGCATCAGCTGAACTGCTCTCCATCTACACCACTTTCTGTTAACTGAAGCTTTCACTTCTGCAGGATTTACACTGTGTGTTTCAATCCAGCTTGGTCAGGACTGTGTGCAGCTCCCATAACACACTCCTAACACTCACTGCGTCCTGTCTTATCATGCAGATCATTGCCCATATGATTCCGCAGTGCGATTACCAGCCTGGACTGGTTTCAGCTCTGTGTGTGTGTGTGGTGAAGAAGCTCAGGAAGATCCTACAGCACTTCAACTTTCAGTGATTCAGTCCTCAGAAATACATTTGCATAATAACAAAGAATAAAACCATTTGACTTGAAGACGGGTGTTACTTCCTGTTTACACATCTGGCTAGGTGTAGTGACTGGTGTACACACTAGGGGGCAGTATCGGTAGACAGTACGTACCCAGGGGGTGTGGTCAGAATGAACAGTTAGAACATAAGCCAAAGGAGATTCATTAGCAAGTGAGACACAGAGTATAAAACCATCTCTATACTCAAACCATCACTCAACAACACCTTCAGAGACATCCCTCAGTATTCAGATTGTACTGTAGCACTTACTACTGTGTGTGTGTGTGTGTGTGTAGGACTTTGCTGTGTCCACAGTGCCTGTATCTGCTGGCACTCGTCTGAAGAACATCTGCTCAATGGGAGGTCCTGACACCATCATCTTCAGCAACAGTGAGAGTGCAAGGAGGACTCTAAAAGTGAGTGTGTGTGTGTATGCGTGTGTGCGCACGTGCGTGTGGTGTGTGTGTGTTGTGTGAGTGTTGGCCCTGTTTAAGCAGCACTCCTGGATTGTTGAACTGACTAGATCTAAACTTAATCTCATCATGTGCATCAACTTCCATTAGAGCAGATCCTGACGCTGTCCACTTCCACTCGTGTGTGTGTGTGTGTGTGTGTGTGTGTGTGTGTGTACTGATAGCAATAGCAGATGCTGCTGCAATCCGATCCCTGCCCCTGCTCCATGTTATAACCTCATTAGCTTTAAGAGCAGTCTGTCTGATTCCTGTCCAGTGTGTTAGAACATCATCAGATTACATCTCCACACCTTCTCCTCGGGTGTGGTCAGTCAGACGAGGTGGCTTTAAGCACAGAGGTTGATATTAATGATGTTAATGCTAGCTAGCAAGTAAAATCGTTGAATCTGTGATTCAGAGAACATCAAGCATCAGCATAGTGAAATTAAATAAAATAGTGAGCTTAGGGGGCGGAGCCTGAGGAAACTGCTCCAAGTTCCTTATTTACATATCCTACAGGATTTAAGCTGCAGCTAGAGGACAAATACCTGAGGTAGAGTCTAGGGGGTGGAGCCTGGGGAAACTGCTCTAAGAAACATTAGTTCCTTATTTTCATATCCTACAGGATTTAAGCTGCAGCCAGTAAACAAATACATGAGGCGTGAGCCTAGGGGGGCGGGGCCTGAGGAAACTGATCTAAGATCCTTATTTATTTACTCTACAGGTTTTAAGGTGTAGTAAATGAAAAAATGCATGAGGCGGAGCCTAAGGAAACTGCTCTAAGCTCTTTATTTACATATCCTACAGGATTTAAGCTGCGGCCAGTGAACAAATATGTGAGGCGGAGCCTAGGGGGCGGAGCCTGAAGAAAACTACTTAAAGCCCCTTATTTACGTACCCTACAGGATTTAAGCTGCAGCCAGAGGACAAATTATATTTCTTTGAGGATTGTAGACTACAAGAAGAAGAATGTTGATCTGTGGTAGAAGAGGGGACTTAAATCTTATCCACAAAGGGTTGTTGTGGCTGCAGGCTTTAATTCAAACCATTCCAGTCTGATTTCACTTATTTAATCAGTTCATCTTGGTCTCCAATCAGCTCTCACGTGTGTCTCCTATTGGCTGTAATGAAAGCCTGCAGCCACAAGGTCCCTTGTGAGAAGACTGAAGGCCCCTGGACCATGAGATTAACTCATCTGTTTTAAAAAAAAAAAGGAAAAAGATGGAAATTGGAGTTTTACACAATAGCGACATCTAGTGTTCAAACCAGGAACTTAATTTTCACCATCATTGCTTAATCTCAAACCTACAGGGATGTGTTCACTCCACATAACTGGATTTAAAATAAGTCTGTTATTGTTGACATGGTCAAGTTTTCTGTAAAGAGACGTTTATGTAACATGTATGGAAGGAGTCTCTAGTAACAGTCAGGGCTATAGCTGGAACTTTAAGGTTTCCAAATTCACAGAGAGAGAGAGAGAATAAAGAGAGCATGCTGAGGGAATGACTGTTTACAGCTGCTGTAATGTAAGTGATAACAGGATGTAAGAGATGTTTCAGAAATGTTCCACAACATTAAATATAAATGGATAAAATGTATGTGCTGGAATTAAGAAAAATAAGAAATAAAATATGTTTGCAGGCTGATTTAAGGTGTGTGTGTGTGTGTGTGTGTATGTGTGTAGGTGATGGAGCAGTTGACTGATCATCACTATAACGTGTTGTCTGTACCGGAGGACGCTGCTGCTAACTGCGTGTACGTACGCGGTGCAGGTGAACTGGATTATCTGCTGCACCCCACGCAGGACGAGTGTCCAAACAGTGTCTCTGTGAGTGTCCACATCATTCTTACACCACACACTGCAACAGGCCTTCACTGACTGATAGGATCTGAAGCTAATCTATAAATTAAAACGTTTGGTAAATATTGATGTTTCATTTCTAACGAAGAGAAGCACACTGCTAATGTCTACACAATGACTTCTCCTCAGATGATCCAACAAACCTAACACTGATAGAAATAAGGTACACTATATTGCCAAAAGTTTTGGGATGCCTGCTTTTACCTGCACATGAATGTAATATGGAGTTGTCCCGCCCTTTGCAGCTATAACAGCTTCAACTCTTCTGGGAAGGCTTTCCACAAGGTTTAGGAGTGTGTTTATGGGAATTTTTGACCGTTCCTCTAGATTTGTGAGGTCAGGCACTGATGTTGGACGAGAAGGCCTGGCTCACAGTCTCCACTCTAATTCATCCCAAAGGTGTTCTGTGGGGTTGAGGTCAGGACTCTGTGCAGGCCAGTCAAGTTCCTCCACACCAAACTCACTCATCCATGTCTTTATGGACTTTACTTTGGTCACTGGTGTACAGTCATGTTGGAACAGGAAGGGGTCATCCCCAACCCACAAAGAGCATGAAATTGTCCAAAATGTCTTGGTATGAAGCTGAAGCATTAAGAGTTCCTTTCACTGGAACTAAGGGACCGAGTCCAACCCCTGAAAAACAACACCTGAACTCAGAGATTTGGAGGGGTGTCCCAATACTTTTGGCAATATAGTGTATTTCTCCTCATGATGGTCTGATTTTTTTTCTCTTTCAGGCCTTCCAGAAATTTACAAGCTACACCCTGCTCCCTACATCATGCAGTGAGGCGTCCAAACTCGGGGGAGCGCTCACCTCATTCTGCCTTCTCATCAACAGGAAGCTCCCTTATTAACACACACATCTCTCTATGCTCACAGCATCTGCACATACACACACACACACACACACACACACACTTGCACACTAAGAAAACATGCATTGACTTCATGTCCCCCATGTTACTGTATTTACCTCAAAATAAAATGAATCTTTTCAATTACACCTTGTAATGATTCTTGTTCATGGTGCTTCCTCTTCTGAAAAAGGATGTTAAAGTGCTAGGCTAGCTGCTGTAGCTTATCTCAGTCATGCATGGTCTCCATCATGTAGAGTCATCATGAGTTTTGATGCTGAAAGATATTTGGTAATTCCTTTGATGGCTCCTACAGTTCAGAATGTCATTAAAGGACAGGACAAATGTGTTGGAGTAAAATACCCACTGCTCTGATGTAGCACAGAGAGGACTTCATTTATCTTTAGTAAAAACATATGAACTGAGTTAAACACTAAAATCTTAATTTTAAGCCTTTATTTATTTATGTACTCCTCACTTCCAGGTTTGATCGATCAGTAAACAGCGGTCAGGAAACCTCCTCACTCAGACACGATATACAGGGGTTGGACAATGAAACTGAAACACTGGCCAATTTAGTGTTGGAGGTTTCATGGCTAAATTTGACCAGCCTGGTGGCCAATCTTCATTGATTGCACATTCCACCAGTAAGAGCAGAGTGTGAAGGTTTAATTAGCAGAGTAATAGCACAGTTTTGCTTAAAATATTGCAATGCACACAACATTATGGGAGACATATCAGAGTTCAAAAGAGGACAAACTGTTGGTGCACGTCTCGCTGGCGCATCTGTGACTAAGACAGCAAGTCTTTGTGATGTATCAAGAGCCACGGTATCCAGGGTAATGTCAGCATACCACCAAGAAGGACGAACCACATCCAACAGTGGACGCAAGAGGAAGCTGTCTGAAAGGGATGTCCGGGTGCTAACCCGGATTGTATCCAAAAAACATAAAACCACAGCTGCCCAACTCACTGCAGAATTAAATGTGCACCTCAACTCTCCTGTTTCCACCAAAACTGTCCGTCGGGAGCTCCACAGGGTCAATGTACATGGCCGGGCTGCTATAGCCAAACCTTTGGTCACTCGTGCCAATGCCAAATGTCGGTTTCAATGGTGCCAGCAGCGAAAATCTTGGGCTGTGGACAATGTGAAACATGTATTGTTCTCCGAGGAGTCCACCTTCACTGTCTTTCCCACATCCGGGACAGGTACGGTGTGGAGAAGCCCCAAAGAAGTGTACCACCCAGACTTGCATGCCCAGAGTGAAGCATTAGGGTGGATCAGTGATGGTTTGGGCTGCAATATCATGGCATTCCCTAGGCCCAATACTTGTGCTAGATGGGCGCGTCACTGCCAAGGACTACTGAACCATTCTGGAGGACCATGAGCACCCAATGGTTCAAACATTGTATCCTGAAGGTGGTGCCGTGTATCAGGATGATAATGCACCAATACACACAGCAAGACTGGTGACAGAGTGGTTTGATGAACATGAAAGTGAAGTTGAACATCTCCCATGGCCTGCACAGTCACCAGATCTAAATATTATTGAGCCACTTTGGGGTGTTTTGGAGGAGCGAGTCAGGAAACGTTTTTCTCCACCAGCATCACGTAGTGACCTGGCCACTATTCTGCAAGAAGAATGGCTCAAAATCCCTCTGGCCACTGTGCAGGACTTGTATCTGTCATTCCCAAGACGAATTGATGCTGTATTGCCCATAAAAGGAGGCCCCACACCATACTAATGAATTATTGTGGTCTAAAACCAGGCGTTTCAGTTTCATTGTCCAACCCCTGTAGATCATCTATGATCTACGACACTCTTTTCCACTACGACATAGACATCATGAAGATCGTGTTTATTTCAGGATTATATTCGGGTTAATCATGCTAGTTTTGTGGTATAACTATGGTGTGTGTGTGACATTTAAATCTATCGGTAATAAAAATCCAACATACAACCATCAAATATCACCCAAAACTCATTTAAAAAGCAGCTTTTACTTTCACTTTAATTCAACATTGGGCTAGATAAGCACCAAGTTTTCATTTCTACCTCTTAGACATTTTAGCTGTTGGCTAACTGACAAGATGCTCAACAATGCAGTGATCGATTATATAAGGAATAAAAGAGTGTGTGGTCATTTTAGGGGCAAATAATTGAGTTAATGATGAAATGGAGTTAAAATCTTTAAGAATTATTTTCCCCACTAACAGTCCCCTAAGTGTTTTCCACCTTTAGTAAACCACAGAAAATAGCCAAAGATTTTGATTAATTGAAGATTTTATCCATATATAATTACATTTAATTGCCTACAAAAGTTCCGGTTGTTTATAGCTGCTATAACACGAGTGAACAAGAACCAACTTGTTTCATAAACATTAAATGTAAGCTTTAAAAAGAAAATGGCATCCTTTAATAAAATGCTGTTAATTTATGCGTCTGCTGTCTATTATTCATCATTAATGGGATGGAATAAGGTTCCTGCTGCTAAAACACTTTCAGGCTGAAATCAGAGACATCATTGTGAAGTTTCTCCAAATTTTATTTGATCTTTCAGTAGAAAGCAAGAACAGTTTTAACGGTTGGACTTGGCCACTCTTTCCAGCTCGTCCTTCTTCTTGATGGCGTAGGAGTTTGACGAACCCTGAGAACCAAAGCAGACACGTTAACATCCAAGATGATGATGTTTCAGAAGGGTTAAATATCAGTGTAAGCATGAGGAGTGTTTCTGAGCTGGTGATTGGCTGGGCGATGGAGAAGCAGCAGCCAATGAATAAGCAGAGAGTGATTAATCTACGAGAGCTCTAGCACACCAGGACAACAGTCAGTGTCAGGATGTGACTCTAGCCTCGTTGGTTTTTTAATCCTGAAATGATTTGGGACAGATTTCCCTACAAGACAAGGCTGTATGACTTCAGTCCGGTTACCTTGGCGGCGTTGATGAGCTCGTCAGCCAAACACTCAGCGATGGTCTTAATGTTCCTGAAGGCGGCCTCTCTTGCCCCGGTGCACAGCAGCCAGATAGCCTGAAAAACACAGACACTTTAATAACTGATCATATAATTTACAGGTGAGATGAGATGAAGCAGTTTCTGTATCCAAGCTACAGGAAGCAGCAGCCAGAAAAATTTATTCTGTGAGTTTTGCAGCATGCTGAGACCATGAGACATCAGGACTAGACTGCAGGACACCTAAGAGATTTTAGACTCAACTTAAAACCACATCGATCAGCCATAACATTATGACCACCCGCCTAATATTGGGTTGGTCCCCATTTTGCTGCTAAAACAGCCCTGTCCCATCGAGGCATGGACTCCACTAGATCCCTGAAGTTGTGCTGGGGTATCTGGCACCAAGATGTTAGCAGCAGATCCTTCAAGTCCTGTATGTTGTGAGTTGGAGCCTCCATGGGCCATACCTCACAGGACTTAAAGGACACTTTTGATAGATACTGACCACTGCAGACTGGGAACACCCCACACGAGCTGCAGTTTTGGAGATGCTCTGATCCAGTGGTCTAGCAATTTGGCCCTTCGTCAAACTCAAAGCTCAAATCCTTACACTTGTCCATTTTTCCTGCTTCTAACATCAACTTTGAGGACAAAATGTTGACTTGCTGCCTAATATATCCCACCCACTAACAGATGCCCTGATGAGATCATCAGTCTTATTCACTTCACCTGGCAGTGGTCATAATGTTATGGCTGATCAGTGTATAATGAAATGCTAACCAAAGCCCGAGTCATTTTTCTGAATGACCGACAAGGACACTGACCCTCCCATATCCTCAGTTCTCAGATGATTTAGGGGTTCTGACCGTATCTACTAAGGAAAATAATGTTTATGTATAAGATTGTGTTTAAGAGATGAACAGAAAGCGTAGTTTATTTTTATATTCTAATTGTGATTGGAAAAGTCAAGTGTACAGAACACCAAACCGTTCATGACATCCTAATTCATGTAAAGATAATTTCCCTCATGGGATCAATGAAGGATATCTATCTAAATCTGAAACGTTCAACACACTGAAGCGTCCAGAACACCAACCTGCACAAACATTAAAACCACGTCCAGACTAATACATTTTCGGTTAAAAACACGTTTCTATTTCAGATTTCTATCAGTTTTTAGTCAATGAAAATCTTTTTGAAAGGGCTCTCCAAAGTGGATAAAGCTGAAAACATGCTTTTCACCCGATTCCATATCCTGGATGAGACGGGTATATAATGTGTGTGTGGCTGGTTAGCTACACTTCAGGAGATGGGTTACTAACAAAATGACCACTAAATTTCACATCCATGTCTTATAATTCCACCATATTGCTCTGTTGTATTTAACAAATCTACTACTGATTGAGATTTTCAGCACAGAGCCATAGATTAAGTGTGTGTTGTTGGATGTAGCTTCTCTGTCCGAGTGTGTTTGTGTACCTGGTTGACCCTGCGGAGTGGGGACACGTCCACGGCCTGTCTCCTGACTGTTCCAGCTCTGCCGATACGGGTGGAGTCCTCACGTGGGCCGCTGTTGATGATGGCATTCACCAGAACCTGAAGGGGGTTCTATAACACACACACACCACCAGCATTAGTACTGTCAGAAAAATCCACATCCACTGACTAGACATGTAGGATATGATGTGTTTCTGAGCTGGTGATTGGCTAGGCAATGGAGAAGCAGCAGCCAATGAATAAGCAGAGATTAATTGATCTGCGAGAGCTCTAGCACACCGGGACAACAGTCAGTGTCAGGATGTGACTCTAGCCTCGGGTCCGAGACCGGACGCTTATCAGGTCTATAACTACACTTTTCTTCATCACTATCCTCATAATGTTTCTCATTAGTAAACAGTTCTAAATAAATACATACACAAATTAAATAAACCAGGAGTGTGTGGACATGTGGAAAGCTCTAAACTGAATTCTACTACAGAACATGGGATTGAATACTTCCATAGTACAGAAAACTAGTAAAGAGTACAGAATACTTTAGGTGTATGAAATACTTCAAGACTATGGATTATTAGTAAAGAGTATAGAATTCTTCCAGAATACAAAAGACTCCTAGAGTATGGCATACTCCTACAGTACCAAATAATTTCAGAGTATGGAATGCTTTCAGAGTACCGAATACTCCTATAGTATGACATTAGTCAAGGAGTACAGAATATTAATGAAGAGCATGGAATACTTCTTGACTGTAAAACATTGCTAAAGCATATGGAATCAGTGTAAACACTACTGGAGAGCAAAGAAAGCTATTACAGCACAGGGAATATTACAGTGAACTCCACAGCTCCGAGTGGTGTTCCTGCGTACCTCTCCAGTGAGCAGGTGGATGATCTCAAAGGCGTGCTTGACAATGCGCACGGTCATCAACTTCTTGCCGTTGTTGCGTCCGTGCATCATCATGGAGTTGGTCAGACGCTCCACGATGGGGCACTGAGCCTTACGGAAGCGCTTGGCGGCGTAGCGCCCTCCGGAGTGAGGGAGGTACTTGGCATACTTCTCCTTCACAGCAATATAGTCCTGAAGTGGAGAAAACGCACAAAATTAAATTAAACACACAGACAAGCTCTGAGCACACACAGGTCATGTGTGAGGAGTGTTTCTGAGCTGGTGATTGGCTGGGCGATGGAGAAGCAGCAGCCAATGAATAAGCAGAGAGTAATTGATCTGCGAGAGCTCTAGCACACCGGGACAACGGTCAGTGTCAGGATGTGACTCTAGCCTCGCTCCGTTAGCTTTCCTGTTGGAGAGAACACACTGAGCTTTAATCAGGAGGAGAGTCTCACCTGAAGGGAGATGTCGTTGATCTGCACATCATCTGTGCTCCATTTCCCGAATAGCTTGATCTCGGGCGTCTCAGCCACAGCCGGCGCAGTCTCCCAGTCCGTCATTCTGAAGAGAAACCAGTACACACACAATCAGCCCAATGACATTACACCATTATGAAGATACTCAACAGGATGATGACTGAGGGACCAAACACAGCTCCTGATTTACCTACTAGCCCTCTTCCTGCTTTTATCTGCTAAAGGACCAACTAGTGTGATTTATTTACCATTGATTTAAGATGACAGCTTTATGGAGTATTAATAATCTGCTCTAAACATCTGTTGGAGTTATGTGAACAGACCAGTTACTGATACCAGGTCAAATAAACCTAATACACTGATTAGCCATAACATTATGACCACTGAGAGGCGACGTGAATTGGACTGATGATCTCATCATGGCACCTGTTAGTGGGTGGGATATATTAGGCAGCAAGTGAACATTGTCCTTAAAGCTGATGTTAGAAGCAGGAAAAATGGACAAGTGTAAGGATTTGAGTGAGTTTGACCAAAAGGGCCAAATTGTGATGGCTAGACCACTGGATCAGAGCATCTCCAAAACTGCAGCTCTTGTGGGGTGTTCCCGGTCTGCAGTGGTCAGTATCTATCAAAAGTGGTCCAAGGAAGGAACAGTGGTGAACCGGTGACAGAGTCATGGGCGGTCAAGGCTCATTGATGGACGTGGGGAGAGAAGGCTGTCCCGTGTGATCCGATCAAACTGCTGAAGAAGAAGTTAATGCTGGTTCTGATTAGTTAATGCTGGTTAGTTAATGCTGACTCAAAGGGGTCAGAATACTCAGTACTAAGGACAGGTGACCAACAATCATATCAGGCAGGTGGTCATAATGTTAAGGCTGATCAGTGTAATGCAAATTAATCTTCATCTCAATGCAGGGCAGAAAGATTAGTATCACCTTTATAACCATCATTACTTCTATTCATTATAACCACAACTGCTTATTATTATTTTAATACCTATGGACCAAACACCACCAACTTTACGTCTAAAACTAACCACGAATAATTAGATACTGAGCTAAATTTGCGCTCATGTTGTTTGTGAGGAATTAGACAGTGACAAAGCAAATTAATGTAAATATTCATAAATATGTTAAAATAAAAGCTTTAATAAGGCCGCATTTCTCCTTAAACTGCGCACGCGCCAGACTGAGGCAGGCCGCAGTACACCACAGGAGCGGGATTTAGACTAGTTTATCAAGAAGATAAGTTGAAGACAACTAGCTCCACAGACACGTTTGGAGTTAAAATAAGGAGTAATAATGAGTTAAAACTGCTAAAATTACAGCGATGTGTCAGTGTCTGACTCCACGATTCAGCTCGAGACCCTAATGGCCGCCCCGGAGCATCGTGCTTCAGCTACACAACGCCGCCGTTTATCACCTTTTTAAAAACATTTCTCTCTAAATATTAACTCTAATTATATCCCCGGACTGTCGGAACACCTTCACAAACCTTTACGATGCAGTATATCTCGGTTTTGTACAGTTTTAGACGCAAAACAGATACTTTATTCGTACTCACTCGTGTCTGAAGTCCACACTGGCACTCCGCTGAGAGAGAAAAGGGCCTCCGCGCCGCGTGCACGACGAACATCCGGTCTCGCGACGGAAAGGTTCGTTTGTAACATCCGGTTTAAGTGATCGGGAATTGTAGTTTTTTTAAAGAAAATATTTCGACGACTACAGACTTTAATATAACTATTTTAACTACATTTTCTTATCGTAATCTGTCAATTTAAGAAATATGAACTAATTAAAGACATAATCTTCGCAAGTTAATCACTCAAAGCGAGTAAATAGGACATGGAACATGATAATGTGCAATGCTAATACTACTTAGCGCTTTTTAAAAATAAATAAATGAAAACACACGATTCATGGTATTTCACTTAATCACATTTTTAATCATATCTTGAGTCTGTTCATAGCAAAATAACTACTCAATAACTATTTTATTCCCTCACTGGTATGTCAGATGACTAGCCTAGCTAGCTTGTCCACAAAGAAACAAGTACAATATACAGAGCTTTCTATGCTTCCTTTTTTATAATTATTTTTAAAAAATTTAATACAACAATTTTCATTACAAATTATATTAGTGACAACAGCTTGCTCAAAAAACAATATAGTTTCATGAATTTCTGAGTTTCTTAGTATTCGACACAGCTCTGTTTTGCTTCACGTTTGTGTAAAAACTCATGATCCATTTTAGATCAAATCAGATGTAGATGATCAGACATGAGGAAAATCGGACCTTTTGTACCGAGCTCTTAACATGATCAATGTCGTAGATTTACTTACATTTAAACTAGGGATAGTAATTATATATGGAACATTTCATTTCCTGTGTTTTCAGTATTTTAAAAGTCCAAAGACTCCCAGATTTCTGTGGTCTCAGGTTGTTGGAGCCTTCTGTATATCCTGGTGTCCTTATTTCCATCCATCACCTTTATATTCCATATTTAAAAAAAAAAAATCCTACACAACCTGAAGCATTAAATAAGCCTTGTCCTGAGGTTTCTTCTTCCTGAGCTCCACTTCCTCACTTTCTGCTGCCTCTGATGTCTGTAAAGTGACTGAGAAAAAAAGCAATAATACAACTCTACTCTAGTAACATAAACTGAGACTGGGAATGGTTTTAAAACTCAAACTTTATTATAGAATAAATCTGCAGTGACAACATTCAGGCCACATGTTTAGTGTTTAAAAGATTTTCTGCCCCAAAAAATTCTTAACTCCCTATAAAAAACTGTATAGAAGATTGTAGAATTAGCTTTGAAAAATGTTTTATTTCAAGAACTGAAGACAGTTTAGTGCATTTAGTCATGAGTTCAGACAATAAATCCCTTCATATCCGCTAAAAATAACAAATACATGAGTTCCGTACGCAACCGCAGGATAAAGCAACGAACCAGACATGAAATACTGCCATGATTTTCTACATAAGACACTGTTCAGAGACTGTGTGCAAATCCCGCTCCCTTATTCCCTAAACAACGCAGAAATTCCCAAAAACTATGATGCATTCCGACCTGCTACACACTTAGACACTGAGGAACAATAAACAGAAGTGAAATTATTCATCAGGCCTAAAGAACTGTATGAGGCGAATGCAGCTAAAACGTTTAGGGAAGCGTATAGCTACTGGTTTAGCATCAACTTAGCAAGTTCAGCTTTTCTTTTAAAAATAACGGCTAAAACTCTTCATCGTGAGCAGACGCTGAGATTCTGACACATGCTGATGAGTGAGGTATGTGCAAACCATCAGTTACATCATCATTATTAAAAACAGACACACTTTAAAACTATCATCACGCCCTATTCCCTACTACATCCGATCCCTTATATAAGTATTCACCCCCCCAAGTCATGACATATGGCCTATGTCTCAGGCTTTGAACATCTGGATCCTGATGTTTTTGCACATTATTCACAACATTACTCAGTGAGACTGGATCAAGACCATGACTAATGAGGTCTTCTTATAGACAGGTTTGGGCTTCGACTGGGTTCTCGGTGTCGAACCAGTGCAGTGTAGCTTGGCTGTACTATAAGCTGAAGCTCCGCCCCCACCTCAAGTCACTCTCAGACTGGTACAGGGTTTGTTTTTAGATTTGTTATGAATCCTGAATAGTTTCCAATCCCTGCTGTTGATCACAGGAGCGTGACGCTAACACCACCATGCTTCACAGTAGAGATGGTTGTGTTCCCACTTCTTTGTGCCAAGGCCAAAAAGTTCCAATTTAGCCTCATAAAACAAGAGAAGATCTTTCCTGTTACTGAGTCAGCAGATGGAATTTCATCTGGCTGTTATAAAGCTGGCTTTGATCCATCTCAGGGAAAATTTCAAGGGTGTGAATACTTATGCATGGCGCTGTATGTAGAATTTGAGGCACTGAGTCAAAGCCAATGGTCTTCCTCTGGTCTTTAGTGAGTACCTCATTTTGTGCCAGAGCTTTAATAATCATGATAGCACTGTAAACCGTGATTAAATATAAAATGATCCGAAATACCAATACTACCTGCTACCTTCCCTTTATTACCGTCCTGCAGTCTAAAGAATAAACCTGTAGAACGCTGAGAGACGTGTGCTGATCATCCTGTCATATGAAACACTGAGATGTTTGCCGCAAACGATATTGTTACCGAGGATGAAACAGTTCCATGTAGGACGAGGAGACAGTGATGACTTTACATCATAAGAGCTTGCATTCGCACCGGGAGCTAGCTATCGCCGTGCAAATCCACTTCATTTCCGGTTGCTATGGTAACACTACTAACGTGAGAATACGGTCCTAATAGTCGGACATTTCGAACACAACCTATAAAACATTCTATTGACATTTTCCTACACAGACTCTAATTTGGACAATTCAGAAGGATGAGTCTGTCTCATCATATACTGATGCAATCTTAATCAGTTACTATGACATGAACCTACACTATCCACGCATGCCAAAATTCCCACCATCCCTCCCTGGTGTGCGCTGTTAAAGAAGCAATATGCAACATCTAATAATGTCACTCAGCTATTTATACCACTCTACTACTATAGGAATAAACCTCTTACCTCTTATTCTCATCAACAGCCTACAACTGCTACAATTGGTTTTACTTATTGCCGCTTTAAAACTAAAACAAGAAGACGAAAGATTAAAACTAGCAGGTAATCCTGAGCATCTGTGTATATATATCCCTCTTCCTGGCAGTCGAATTTTATCATCACCTTCCCTTTTCTTAGTCGTTCATAATCTAGCTACATGAAGTCTAATAAAACCCTGTTAAAGGATAAAATATGTACAAACACAATAATTTCTACTGCAACTGGACTACATTACCCATTAATTGTTTTGGGGTATTAAAGGAGCAATATGCAACATTTTAGCGTCAAGATTTCGAAGCATTCGAATATAACCAACCCGCACAGTGTGCAAGACAGTATGTTTTTTTTCCTAAAATGGCACAATTTTACTTATTGCCGCTTTAAAATGACATAGAAAAACAGTGGGACGGACTAAACGCAACCCTCTTCGTGGCTTTTTTACGACGCTGTTCCATGTAGTCCAGTAACCACAGTTAAAGGATAAAACTGGTACAAATATAAGGCAACGACTGCAACCGGACTACAATACCACAATCCCTTTGTGTTGTGGGAGATTAAAGGAGCAATATGTAACATCTGTGAGAAGGATTAAAAATAAAGGGCTTAAAAAATAAAACTTGCGTCCTGATTTTGAGCGACAGAAGAGCGGGGCTTAAATGAAATGCTCTGTTTTTGCTAAGAGGGATGATGATGAGCTGAAGATCATTTAAAAGTTTAGGAATAAATGTAGCTTAAGCCCCACCCCTTTTCACCCAGAAACAGGATGGACATTTTTAAAACCCGCCCCCTTTTTCTCAGTAACTCTGCTGATCGGAAACGTCCTTGAGGCACTGATTTGCATTGTGGTGTGCTTTATGAGTGTGTGAATGAATACGATGTGTGTGTGTGTGTGTGTGTGTGTGTGTGTGTGTGTGTGATTAAAAGCTTCAGTAAAAAGCTGAGCAGGCCTGAGCGATGAACTGTGTGTGTGTCATACACATTCACACGCACACACACAAGCAGGTAAAGGAGATAAAGTGCTGCTGTGACTCTGAGCAACACTGAACTGGAACAAACGCAGCTGATGATCATCGGTAGGAGCTGATAGAAAAGTGTGTGTAAAAATAGTCTCTGTATCTGTATGCGTGTGTGTGTGTGTATTGTGTGTGCAGAGGGATTAACTGCGTGTGTGTGTGTGTGTGTGTTTATGTGAGCCATTTATCGATGCAGCTCTTGTACACGGTTTCGTTGGAGTGCCAGTAGATGTGCTCCACTCCGGCTACTGAACACAGCTCCAGATCTCCTCTAGCGTACAAAGACTTCAGGCCGAAAGCGTCCCGCAGAAACACCTGAAACACACACACACACACACACACACACACACACAGTGAGGTTTTCTGTAAGGAGATGTTTATTCAAATTCAAATTTTATTCTTCACATACGGAATCATACACAGTACGACATGTAGTGCAAGGCTTTTTACGACTGTCCTACATTTGAAGAAAGAAAAGAGTAAAAATTCAAATGTGGACATGAATCCATGTGTGTTATTTCATAGTTTTGAAATCTCTAGTATTGTTCTAAAATGTAGAAAATAAATCCCTAAACAAAAAACATACATAAGGACAGCAATAAAAGTAACTAAAAATGGATAAAAATGAGCGATATGTTGCTCTCTGATATGTTCAGAGGAATAAAACTCATCATCATCATCATCATCATCATCATCAGGATGGATAAATAAAATAAAGATGACTTACTTCCTGAGACTTCATCTCCACCACCGTCTCGTTTTCGTCATAGAAACCAAACTGACTGTAAGAGATGAGAAATTTTTGCGTTGCTATAGTAACAGTGATGACGTGTGAAAGATGGACAGCTCGCGTTAATTAAAGCAGAAAAGAGGCGGAGTCACCTCGACTGCCATGGCATGATGACACCATCGTCCGGTCCACCAATCAGCACGAGCTTCTTAATACGCAGGAAGTTCTGTTTCCACACTGCAGTGCAAAATGAGCTTATGAGTAACTGAAGAGTGTGTGTGTGGGAGTGTGTGTGTGTGTATGTGTGTGTCAGCGTGTGTGTGAGTGTTACCTGTGGATTCAGAATGCAGCCTCTCGTTGTTCAGCAGTGCGAGATAATCACTGGTGTTCACATACATGTCTCTGTGATGAGGGTCTGAGAGGAGGAGAAAAGAACAGACGCATCATCCCTCTATCCGTCCCTGCTCCATCCCTCTATCTGTTCTGTCATCATCCCTCTATCCCTCTATCTGTTCTGTCATCATCCCTCTATCCGTCCCTGCTCCATCCCTCTATCTGTTCTGTCATCATCCCTCTATCCGTCCCTGCTCCATCCCTCTATCTGTTCTGTCATCATCCCTCTATCCGTCCCTGCTCCATCCCTCTATCTGTTCTGTTATCCCTCTATCTGTCCCTGCTCCCCCTCTATCCATCCCTGCGCCATCCCTCTCTGTTCTATCATCCCTCTATTTGTCCATGCTCCATCCCTCTATCCAGCCTTGCACGATCACTCTCTCTGTCCTTGCTCCATCCGTCCCTGCTCCATCCCTCTATCCGTCCCTGCTCCATCCCTCTATCCATCCCTAAACATGCCTCTGCTCCACCCCTCTATCCATCCCTGCTCCACCCCCTATCTGTCCCTGCACCACTCTGATATCCATCCCTGCTCCACCCCCTATCTGTCCCTGCACCACTCTGATATCCATCCCTACACAATCACTCTATCCGTCCCTGCTCCATACCTCTATCTGCTCTGTCATCCCTCTATCCATCCCTGCATCATCTCTATTCCCAATCATCCATCCATCCTTCTTCTCTATTCCTCCATCTATCGCACCTCAATTCCTTCATTTATTTCTTCAACTATTCTTATGCATCACTCCATCTGTCCCTCCATTTACGCATCGATCCACCAATCCATCCATCCCCCCTTCTCTTATCCATTTCTCTATCCTTCCATCCGTTTCTCAGTCCACCCCATCACACCGGGCATCTTTCCATTTATCCTTACATGCACTAGAGCCTCTATGCATACATCTCTCCATCTCTGTATTCATCTGTCCATCCATCTCTCAACCTCGCTATTACTCCATTCATGTACTCTCCTCCACCCTCCATTTCTTCCTTTATTTATTTTCCTCAGTCCACTGCTCTGTCTGTTCATCCCTCTCTTCTTCTCCCTCCCTCCCTCCCTCCCCTCACCGTTCCAGTAGTTGCAGATGGAGATCTTCTGCCCCACAGCGGTGTAACACAAGTGATAGAGGTTGGACTTGACAAACTCAGGGAAGAAGTACTTCAGATAGTCTGTGTCTACACACACACACACACACACACACACACACAGAGAGAGCTGTGTTTTAAATTCACACTCAAACAGCACTGATGTTTATATGATGATCTAAATGTGATTTTAATAGTGAAAAAAACAGACTGACCTCCGTATTGTCCAGCCTGAGGGGAGGAGAGAGAGATGAAGGAGTGAACGTTGTGGTCATTCAGTGTAGAAAGGATTCCTCTACATATCAACCCTCCTGCAGAGAGAGAGAGAGAGAGGGAGGGGGAAAGAGGGGGGGTTTATCATGTTAGTGTGTATCGGTTAATTGGAGCAGGTAGAAGTCTAACAATCTCTCACACCCTTACATGCACTCACTCACTCACACACTCTCACTCACTCTCTCACACACACACACACACACCTTGTGAGTAACAGAGGAGGTGAACTCCATCTGCAGCATTCTGCATGATGGGATAAATGGCCTCCTTAAAGCCTTCCACCTGCTTCCACAACGGCTCCAGACTGGCAGTGCGGTCAAACAGGTCTATTACTGACACATTCGTCCCGGGGTGAGACTGAGAGAGAGAGAGAGAGAGAGAGAGAGAGAGAATTTTAAATACAGAAGAAATAGAATATCAGGTCATGTGACTGTTCTCAGAACCAATCACATTCAATCATCATTTATTATTTATCATGTATTTGTCAAGTATTTATCATCCAGCCATCAGTAACGAGAAGTCATTCTGATTAACACTAAAAATAAAGAACTGCTTCTCTGGAGGAAGGGCACAGCGTACTGATCACTCTGGAGGAAGGGCACAGCGTACTGATCACTCTGGAGGAAGGGCACAGCGTACTGATCACTCTGGAGGAAGGGCACAGCGTACTGATCACTCTGGAGGAAGGGCACAGCGTACTGATCACTCTGGAGGAAGGGCACAGCGTACTGATCACTCTGGAGGAAGGGCACAGCGTACTGATCACTCTGGAGGAAGGGCACAGCGTACTGATCACACTGGAGGAAGGGCACAGCGTACTGATCACACTGGAGGAAGGGCACAGCGTACTGATCACTCTGGAGGAAGGGCACAGCGTACTGATCACTCTGGAGGAAGGGCACAGCGTACTGATCACACTGGAGGAAGGGCACAGCGTACTGATCACTCTGGAGGAAGGGCACAGCGTACTGATCACTCTGGAGGAAGGGCACAGCGTACTGATCACTCTGGAGGAAGGGCACAGCGTACTGATCACTCTGGAGGAAGGGCACAGCGTACTGATCACTCTGGAGGAAGGGCACAGCGTACTGATCACTCTGGAGGAAGGGCACAGCGTACTGATCACTCTGGAGGAAGGGCACAGCGTACTGATCACTCTGGAGGAAGGGCACAGCGTACTGATCACTCTGGAGGAAGGGCACAGCGTACTGATCACTCTGGAGGAAGGGCACAGCGTACTGATCACTCTGGAGGAAGGGCACAGCGTACTGATCACTCTGGAGGAAGGGCACAGCGTACTGATCACTCTGGAGGAAGGGCACAGCGTACTGATCACACTGGAGGAAGGGCACAGCGTACTGATCACACTGGAGGAAGGGCACAGCGTACTGATCACTCTGGAGGAAGGGCACAGCGTACTGATCACTGTGAGAGTCTTCACATGTCTGAGGAAAAAAAAAAAAGAAAAAAAAAGAAAAGAAAAACCATCCATGCTCAAATAAGATCACCCAGACCAAGGGGAAGGAGGAGCATGTTGGTATAATTCGGAACAGATGATAGCCTCAAAAACAAGACGGTTAATCACCCAAAAAGCAGCATAAGCACAGAGATGCAGAGTGGAGCATGATGTAGGTGAAGAACGGAAATGTTCCAGCCACAGATGACACTTAGTCAGACGTCTGAACCCAGAACATCCACCAGACAGAGAGAGAGAGAGAGAGACAGAAAGAGAAAGAGAAACACACACAGACAGACAGACAGAGAGAGAGACACACACACATGCACACACACATAGGAAGAGAAAGAGAGAGACACACACAGACACACCCTGAGCAGGTTAATTAGTGATCTAATCCCATGATCATGTTTATTATGCCTGTAATGTTTGACCACAATTAAAAAAGGAAACACAATAAACCTCACTTCCTGCTTCTGTGCTGATTTTGTGCTTGGACAGAGATTTTCCACACAAAAGCATTTTTTCTTTTTAAATCAGATTGATGTTCTAGATGTTCTAGGACTGAGTCCTGCACATGGACCTGAACTACAGCACTGTGGTCTTCTCTACAGAGAACAGGACGAGTGTTGGTCAGTTCTACAGGCACTTCAGCTACTTTTCAATAACTTCTGCTGTAAAACACACACAGCTTTCAGATAATCTCTCAGTAACTCTGATAAAAACCACAAAAAGCTAAATAACACACAGGTTTCACTTCAGCACACGCCGTTATCACAAGTCCAATCTAAAATAATCTAATCTCATGTACACAGACCTGTGTGTAAATACATTAAACACGTATCAACGTCCAGTTTTCCACATTTCAGCACTCTGAGGAGAACAGAACTGTTACTGAAGCAGAAAAGAAATAAAATGAAAATTAAAGTCTGCTGATGTGGAAACATTACAATATACACAGATCAGCTATAACATTATGACCACTGAGAGGTGAAGTGAATAAGACTGATGATCTCCTCATCATGGCACCTGTTAGTGGGTGGGATATATTAGGCAGCAAGTCAACATTTTGTCCTCAAAGTTGATGTTAGAAGCAGGAAAAATGGACAAGCGTAAGGATTTGAGCGAGTTTGATGAAGGGCCAAATTGTAATGGCTAGACCACTGGATCAGAGCATCTCCAAAACTGCAGCTCTTGTGGGGTGTTCCCGGTCTGCAGTGGTCAGTATCTATCAAAAGTGGTCTAAGGAAGGAACAGTGGTGAACCGGAGACAGGGTCATGGGCGGTCAAGGCTCATTGATGCACGTGGGGAGCGAAGGCTGGCCCGTGTGATCCGATCCAACAGATGAGCTACTGTTGCTCAGACTGCTGAAGAAGTTAATGCTGGTTCTGATAGAAAGGGGTCAGAATACACAGTGCAGGACGGGTCAGCAAAAGGGGGACCGATACAATATTGTATTTGGCAGGTGGTCATAATGTTATGCCTGACTGGTGCAATATAAATCATTTATCTAATAATGAATGAAACACAGATTCATGGTGAGGTTTTCTTGAATGTAAAATGTAACCTGTACAGAAGGAGTCTCCAGTGTCAGTTTTCAGCCTGAGGTAAAGGCGTAACTTTTTTCCACCATCTTGTTTAGATTGTATTTGTTGTATTGATATAAGAAGAACAAAAAACACTTGTTAGAGGAAGACCCAGTGTAATGCTTCTGGACCTCCCTCCACGTGACATTCTACCTCAGCTGATTGTCGAACACACAATAATTGCACTACTTGTACACACAATAACCACACCCACTGTACATCTTTGTGTAAATCTTTGTGTGCATACTACACAGTCACTTTACTGCCTATATATATATATATATATATATATGCATGCATGCATACACAATAACTATTGGCTTTTCATAATTATTGGTATTTCATAATTTAACATGTCTTTAATTTCTACTATGTTAGTTTTTATTTTTCCTATATTTCTCTATATACTTTACCTATATCCCTATATCTTTCATGTCCACACACTAATTTTACTCTTTTTTCTTTCCTCAAATGTAGGACAGTCATAAAAAGCACTTCACTGCATGTCGTACTGTGTATGATTTTGTATGTGATGAATAAAATTTGAATTTGTAATGGTCATTAACATTCTGTTCTGTACATTCAACAACACCTTCCAGTAGGACACTGCCCCTGTGCACAAAGCTTCAGGGCTCCATGAAGACATGGTGTGGAGGTGAAGGTTGGAAAAAGTAAAAGATGACTCTGACTCAACCCCACTGGGATCTCCTCAACATCCCAGTCTGATCTCACTGATGTTCTTGTAGCTGAATGAATTTACACACTACTACCCATTTCTCCATTTTACTTTCAGTTTATTCTGATGATTTGATTAAATTATGCTCAGTGATGATGTTTAATCCTGCCACGGTTTTAATTTCACTCTGTTCACACATTCTACACCACAGTGCTTTAATAAACTGGATCCTGATTATAGGTGGTGTTGATTAATTGTCTGTAACCTGTTCCAGCATGACCATTGCCCCTGTACACAAATCCCCTGAGCGCCAGGACACTTTGTAGTTCCTCAGTAACATAATGAACTGCTGTTTTTAGTCATATTGAGTTACTGAAGCCTGCGAGAGAGAATAGTCGGTGATGTTGGTGAACAGGAACTTGTCTCGATGGTATCGGTTAGCAAGTTGTTGTGGTATAAGAAGAAGAAGAAGAAAACGCTTGTGGTGAGCTGGTAGAGAAAAAAATTCCTCTCTATATTGTGGATTATTTCCCTAAAAAAGCATGAAACAAAGCATTTTACTGCTTGCGTGAAATAAATCATCGATTTACAAGACTACAAAAATCCCTGAACAAATCTAAAACAACTACTGAACATGGAAGGAGAAAAAAGATCAGTGAATTTGTTAGGAAATACCGAAATACCGCGATATTTATGGTGTTTTATTACGACACCGTGGATATTCAGTGACATATAATCGTTCCAGCTCTGACGCCAACTAAAATAAAAGCCCTGACATAAAGTGTGATAAATAAATCGTAGTTTTTGGGGTTTATTTTTGAAGTGAGGTGTAAATATGTACCTGATTGATGTATCTCTTGAGGTTGATGAAATCAGCAGGAGTGTCGAAGAGTCCATGTATAATAATGACAGGTTTAAACCCCAGCACACACACACTGGACAATAACCACCAACACACTAACACTGAGCCCTGGACACCCTGACCTCTCGAACCCGGGCTCTTCATCATCATCAATTACAATTAAAAAAAAAAAAAAAAAAAAAAACCAATTAAGGAAATATAAAATCCCTAAATATCTGAAGATATTCTGATTTCTCTTCTTTCTATTAAAACACCTAACTGTCCGTGTTGGTCAGCTTTTATTAAGCATCAGAAATAAAACCTGCTCCATCTGCACGCGCTGTTTCCTCCTATTAGTGCTGTAAAGATCATCGACTCTGCTCCGCTTTCTAACAACATCATTTGCATCCGCGTTTTGTTTGTTCCGCTTTCAGGATTGCGTCACTTCCTGAAAACTAAAAGGAGTCGCGATATTTATACCTTGGTTGAAAACATTCTAATAAGTGTGCTTTTTAAAAAATAGAAATCAATAACCTTTTCACATATTTTATGGTTTGATATTTCAGTATATTTTATCATCAAGCCCAGGTTATCATTTCAGTTTAAAATGAAGTGATTATAAAGTGTGTTTTTAATGGACACAGTTATCGAGCGGAAATTAACACATTCTCAACAACACCTCATTAATGACGTCACAGCTTCTTCATGTCCACTGGATCATCTGTACACACTGCTACCAATCCCAAACTATCCTACTTCTCCATTTATTCTCCAAGTTTCAGTGATGATGTTTAACCCTGTCACGGTTTCAGTCTCACTTCACTTCAGTTCGTTTCTATTCGTAAAGCGCTTTTAACATTGGACATTGTCTCAGAGCAGCTTTACAGACGAATAGAAATGCTTAAGTTTAAAGTTTACGTTATTATTTGATCCCTAATGAGAAGCCTGTGGTGACGGTGGTGAGGAAAAACTCCCTGAGACAATCTGAGGAAGAAACCTTGAGAGGAACCAGACTCAGAAGGGAACCTCATCCTCGCTGGGTGACACTGGACAGGAATGTTGATAATGTCCTTTCTACAGCAACCAAGAGCTCTTGAGGAACTAATAGGTCAGTGTAGTTTCTGATAACCATTATAGACTTAGCTCTAATTCCTTGATCCTGAAAACTGACTGATGGCAGTTCAGAGGCGGTGTGATAGTCTCCAAGTGGTTCTATCCACAGCAGTCCCCTGGGTCACAGGCTGACCACTCAGATCTATTCGCAGCAGCAGTGACCACCACCAAGCGACAAGAGTCCAACTAGGGGTAGAGCATCTGGATGAATCAGGCAGATCCGGAAAGAAGAAGTGGGAACTCTGGGAGAGAGAGAGAGAGAGAGAGAGAGAGAGATTAGGTATTCATTTCACTCTGTTCATACATTTTATAGCACAGTGCTTTTAAATACTGGATTGTGATTTGCAGAAGGTGGTAATTAATTGTCTGTAACATGTTCCAACATGACCATGCCCCTGTGCACAAAGCCCCTGTGCTTAGATAGATAGATAGATAGATAGATAGATAGATAGATAGATAGATAGATAGACTTTATTGATCCCATGAGGAAAATTTTTGTGTTACAGCAGCTTAGTCAGGTATGGTGACATGGTGTGGAGGTGTAGGTTGGAGAAAGTGGAAGATCTGGAGTGTCCTGTACAGATCCCTGACTCTGACTGAACCCCACTGTGATAAACTGGAACTGGAGTCTGATCAACATCAGAGTCTGATCTCACTTCTGCTCTTGTAGCTGAATGAATTTACACTAATCCCCAGAGCCACATAGTTTAAAAGCTTCCAGAAGAGAAGAGTGGAGCTGATTATAACAGTAAAGTTGGACAAACAGCATGCCATGTAGTTATACGATAGATAATTATTATTTTTAATGAGTCGATCAGCTGATTCATGGCGGACGCTTAGTACAGTTGGAATATAGAAATAAACTGGTGTCTGGAAATTTTACAGCTCCAGGTCTGGTCACACTGTCTGTGCAGAATTTCTCATCTTCTCTAATTTCCTCTGGACAAACCCAGCTTCCTCTTACTATGCAAAAACCTTCCAGTTAGCAGCGTGTCTCTGCTAAATAACCCCGTGATCTGAGTCAGTGCGTGAATGTGTGTATGCATGGTGTCCTGTGATGTGATGGACTGGTGTGATGGACAGTGTTCCCACGATAAACCCTTTCACTCGCTTCTGCACATTCCCCTGAGCACCAGGTTTAGTGAAGAGGAGTGAAAGAATGAACACACATATCACTTCTGATCACGTTTCAGACGTGAAAATCACGTGAAGGAGGATTTCAGTCTGATATGACCAGGAAACTGTACACATCCACTTTAGTAATAATAATAACAATATAAATAAAATAAATAAATACATAAAAAATAAAATAATAATAATAACAATATGTTATAAATAAAATGTTATAAATGAAATAACTTGAAAATAAATAATAAATCTTGTGTATATATATATATATATCTGGTGTAAAAAAAAAACAGGCACGTTGAGAAAAAAGAAAAAAGTCACACTATTACGTTTGATAGCTCAAGGTCACGTGACATTCACCTTCTCTCGTCCACCAGATGGCGCTGTGGTCGAAGTGATTGAGGAGACAAAATCAGCTCTCTCAGAAATCTGGCTTTCAGTGATGATTCTTGAATGAACTAACATCGGGTATCTCTTTAACCAGGGGTCCCCAGACTTCTTTCTGTGAGGGCCACATCATTTTTCTTTCCTTTAACGGGGGGTCAGGGTTGGTCTGAACCTGACTATTACTTTTCAGGAGATAGAAAATCTATTAAAAGAGCATTATTACTATATCATAATGACATTTTTTTCATATTCCATGCTGTTGAAGTCGCCTGTTCGATCATGATGGTACTTTATGTTGAATATACTGTTCTGTTGGTAGGTGAAAATTTAACAAATATTCAGGCTACATTAATAACTGAGGGATATTTTATTTTTATTTTATTTTAGCAGAGCTACATGAATTGTCCAGTATTCCATACTTGTTATTTTTTGGTTGAATAAACAGTGCATAAGTACCCAGTTTGGGACGCACCTCGAGTCTGTTATTTAGTGTATAATAATGAAATCTAAAACACAAGTGCCCACTAGTGGAACATTTCAAATGATTTAACATATGTTAAACATGTTCCAGTATATACAATATATAAAATGTAATGGTGTTTCGGAGTGAACACTCCAAGCAGCCCCAGTCCCAGCAAACCGCATACTTATGTACTGTTCTAGGTTATAGTGTAGAAGAAGAACTGAGGGCATGAAGCCTTTATTATCACGCTACACACACTTTACAGCACAGTGGAAGTCTTTTCTTCATGTATCCCAGCTGAGGAAGTTGGGGTCAGAGCGCAGGGGCAGCTATTAAACACCACCTCTGGAGCAGAGAGGGTCAAGGGCCTTGCTCAATTGCCCAGCAGTGGAGTTTGGTGCTGCTTGGGCTTGATCTCTGATCCTCCGATCAACAACCCAGAGCCTTAACCATTTGAGCCACCACTGCCCCGTATAGTATAAATATAATATAAATAAAGTATAAATCGTCTTGTGTTTGTTCTAAACAAAAAGTAAAACACTTAAGGTACTCGGATGATGCACTTTATTCAACCAAAAAAAACAAAACACATGTGTAATGTTATAAGAACTGACCCAAAGTCTTTTAATATCCTCAGCAGTTTAGCAACAATTCCAGTTTTTCTCTCTCTTTATTCTCTCTCTTGAAATTTACAAGACAAAACAATCCAGCTAGTTGTGCTACAGAAAAACCACAATTTAGCTTAAACTCCTACTCCTCCTCCTCTTCCCCCTCTTCCTCCTCCTCCTCCGCCTCCTCTTCCTCCTCCTCCACCTCCTTTTCCTCCTTCTCATCCTCCTCCTCTGCCTCCTCTTCCTCCTCCTCCACCTCCTCTTCCTCCTTCTCATCCTCCTCCTCCTCCACCTCCTCTTCCTCCTACTCCTCTGCCTCCTCCTCCACCTCCTCTTCCTCCTTCTCATCCTCCTCCTCCTCCTCCTCCACCTCCTCTTCCTCCTACTCCTCCGCCTCCTCTTCCTCCTCCTCCACCTCCTTTTCCTCCTTCTCATCCTCCTCCTCTGCCTCCTCTTCCTCCTCCTCCACCTCCTCTTCCTCCTTCTCATCCTCTTCATCCTCCTCCACCTCCTCTTCCTCCTACTCCTCCGCCTCCTCTTCCTCCTTCTCCTCCTGCTCCTCCTCCTCCTCCTCCTGCTCCTCTGTCCAGTTACAGCTTTCCCTCTGAATGCTCTCAATCACTGGCACTGGAGACTCCTTCCATACGCCTTACATAAACACATCTGTTTCTGCTGTACACGTCCCTGTGAATGAGCTGTTGCTATAGAAACTGTGGGAAGTGAAAAAAATTGGAAATAAACACACTTAATACAGAATTTGGTGGAAAATGCAGTTTGATGAAATGGTAAAATTCCAGAGCCAGAGACTAACAGATCACAGATACAGATACAGCGATCAGCAACAACACTCTGACCAGTTCCAGGTGAAGTGAATAAGACTGAGTATCTCCTCATCATGGCACCTGTTAGTGGGTGGGATATATCAGGCAGCAAGTCAACATTTTGTCCTCAAAGTTGATGTTAGAAGCAGGAAAAATGGACAAGTGTAAGGATTTGAGCGAGTTTGACCTAAAGGGCCAAATTGTGATGGCTAGACCACTGGATCAGAGCATCTCCAAAACTGCAGCTCTTGTGGGGTGTTCCCGGTCTGCAGTGGTCAGTATCTATCAAAAGTGGTCCAAGGAAGGAACAGTGATGAACCGGTGACAGGGTCATGGGTGGTCAAGGCTCATTGATGGACATGGGGAGAGAAGGCTGGCCCGTGTGATCCAATCCAACAAACGAGCTACTCTTGCTCAAATTACTGAAGAAGTTAATGCTGGTTCTGATAGAAAGGTTAGGCAGGTGGTCAATAATGTTATGGCTGTGTGTGTGTGTGTCTGGGAGTGATGAAAAGTGTGTGAAAATATGCATGCCTGTGTGTGTGAAGAAGCATGAGATGAGTGAGGGAGTTTTTTCTTTCAGAATGAAATATGAATCAGTGGTGTAAGATAATGAGCAGGTCATGTAGTAAAATCATGTGCTCTGCTGTACAGAAAGGTGTTCTGATGTTGAGTGAATGGTGTTAGTGTTGTTTATTATACAGAACAGAATTTAAAAAATCACTGAGAAGTCAGACCTATCACGCTGGAGAGGCAGGAAAAAGAAGCCACACGGGCAGATAAGGAAACAGATGCACTGAGTAGAGAGAAAAGCATTATATGATTTTAATGTGGTGGTGCGTGTCGGTGTTGGGGTGTGTAGGCGTTACAGAAGATGAAATATCAGCAAGCATCCGAGTGATGGCGTACTATCACTGAGTAGTGGAGCTTTCACGTGAGAATTTACAGTATGACTTTAGACAGTAATGACAGAGCCACTGGTGGATGGAGCTCAGATCACAAGATATAGACTAACCATTATTCACTGTTCAAACACACCGTGAGGAGTAGAGATAAAACCACATGGAGGGGTAAATGTGGAAGAAAACTGGTGAACGTTTTGAATCTGTTTGCTATTGCGAGCATTACTAGAAGCCCTTGAGGCCAAAAAAACACAGTTAAACCTGTGATCAGCCGTATTAGTGTCAGAGCTGCTGTTAGAGAAATGAATCAGATTGGAGAATTCAGCCACACTGTGGTGTAATGACATCATACAGACTGACCAGGGACATCTTACAGCACTGGATGGTTAAAGTGATTAACCTGAGGCTTACACGAGACTTTTAAGCATTATGTTCAGACGAGTAGTTATTTACTCAAACACTCAGGTCCTTAAAGTTCTTGAGTGGTTTCCTGCCTTCAGCAGAACTTTTCAGCAGCAGGAGTTTCACTCTGCCTTATATTAGCACTTCTGTCTCACTCACACTCACACACACACACACACACACACACAATGATGCTGATCTATGTAAAAGGTCTAAGTCAAAGGCCTCTGACCATAAGAATATCATAGGTCAAAGATTAAAGGTCTAAGGTTCACTTTATAAACTCTGCTTCATCATGCAGGTGATGGTTAAATCCAGCTTGTATCCTACACACACACATACACACTGTGTTGTTCCCCCTTTTGCTGCCAAAACAGCCCTGACCCATCCTGCACTGTGTATTCTGACTCCTTTCTATCAGAACCAGCATTAACTTCTTCAGCAGTTTGAGCAACAATAGCTCATCTGTTGGATCGGATCAAGAAACCGAAGAAACCGAAACTGGACCCTGATGAAATATCAAATTACAGACCGATTTCAAACCTTCTGTTTATATCTAAAATATTAGAAAAGGTGTCAGCCCAATTATGCTCCTTCCTACAGGAAAACAATATGAAGAATTTCAGTCAGGTTTCAGGCCCCATCATAGTACAGAAACTGCACTAGTTAAAATCACAGATGACCTGCTTTTAGCTTCGGACCAAGGCTGCATCTCCATTTTAGTCCTGCTTGATCTTAGTGCTGCATTCAACACTATAGATCATAATATTCTCATAGATCGCTTACAAAATCACACAGGTATGCAGGGACAGGCATTAAAATGGTTTAGATCCTACCTGTCTGATCCATACCACTTTGTAGATTTAAATGGAGAACTGTCCAGTGTAGTGCCAGTGAAATACGGGGTCCCACAAGGGTCAGTTTTAGGACCTCTGCTTTTCTCAGTATACATGCTTCCATTGGGTCACATCAATAGAAGGCATGGGATTAGTTTCCATTGTTATGCCGATGACACCCAGTTATATATCTCATAAAAACCAGATGAAATATCTAATTTGTCTAGACTAACTGAGTGTGTTAAAGATATTAGAGATTGGATGACCGAAAATTTCCTATTACTAAATTCTGATAAGACAGAGATATTACTAATTGGCCCAAAAAACAGTACACAGAAGCTCTCGCAATTCAGCTTGCACCTAGAAGGATGCACTGTTACCACTAGCTCAACAGTGAAAGACCTGGGTGTAATATTAGACAGCAACTTATCCTTTGAAAATCATATTTCCAATATCACAAAAACAGCCTTCTTCCATCTTAGAAATATTGCCAAGCTTAGGAACATTTTATCTGTATCTGATGCAGAAAAACTAGTTCATGCATTCCTGACCTCCAGACTGGACTATTGTAATGCATTACTAGGTGGTTGTCCTGCATCTTCAGTAAGCAAGCTACATTTAGTCCAGAATACAGCTGCCAGAGTTCTTACCAGATCAAGAAAATATGATCATATAACCCCAATATTATCATCCCTGCACTGGCTACCTGTGAAGTTTAGAATTGACTATAAGAGAGATATATGGGGTCCTTTTCATTAATTCGATTTTGACAGGTCTGACAGCCAATCAGAATCGTCCACGTCACAATGTCCCTCCCCTTATCAACCAATCAGAATCGTCCATGTCACAATGTCCCGCCTCCTTTTCAACCAATCAGAAAAACGTATCTGTCACAATACCCCCCCCTTTCAACCGATGAGGATGATTGATGGGGAGGTTACATAATCCTACGTCATCAGACCCTTAATCACAAACACACACACACACAACACCCCTGTGCGTGACACACTTACACGCATAAGCATACAGGGGTTGGACAATGAAACTGAAACGCCTGGTTTTAGACCACAATAATTCATTAGTATGGTGTGGGGCCTCCTTTTATGGGCAATACAGCATCACTTCGACTTGGGAATGACAGATACAAGTCCTGCACAGTGGCCAGAGGGATTTTGAGCCATTCTTCTTGCAGAATAGTGGCCAGGTCACTACGTGATGCTGGTGGAGAAAAACATTTCCTGACACGCTCCTCCAAAACACCCCAAAGTGGCTCAATAATATTTAGATCTGGTGACTGTGCAGGCCATGGGAGATGTTCAACTTCACTTTCATGTTCATCAAACCACTCTGTCACCAGTCTTGCTGTGTGTATTGGTGCATTATCATCCTGATACATGGCACCACCTTCAGGATACAATGTTTGAACCATTGGGTGCACATGGTCCTCCAGAATGGTTCGGTAGTCCTTGGCAGTGACGCGCCCATCTAGCACAAGTATTGGGCCTAGGGAATGCCATGATATTGCAGCCCAAACCATCACTGTTCCACCCCCATGCTTCACTCTGGGCATGCAACAGTCTGGGTGTAACGTCTGGGACCCCCGCCCTATGCAGGGCTCGACCCCAGACGCCCATGGTGTGTGTGCGCACGCCAGCACACGGTGTAATGAGACCCATGCGCAGGATTCAGCGAAGCACTGCTTTTATTACATTTAAGACGCGACATAGGGAAATAAACGTAACACTAGACATGGCGTGGTTAACTAAACAAAACAAAACAAAAACAAAACCTAGACCTTAGCTTGGACATGGAACTTAACAAACAAAAGCCCAACAGAAACCACGGTACAGATAACAATCATGGACAAGGACACAAACACAAGGATCCCTATTTATAGGGGTAGACATTAGGGCTAATGGGATACAGGTGACACAATCAGGATAGGAACAATAGGAAGGGCGTAACAAAAGACACACAAAGAATCAGGCTTCCAAGGTTCACCTGCCAGCGCCCTCTCTGGGCCTGGCAGGGAACTGTCCAGCTGTTCCTGACATAACCCCCTCCTCTAAGGCGCAGCTCCCGAAGCGCCCAACCTCCGCCTAGGGGACGCCTCAGGAGTAGGCAGAAGATGTAGTTCATAGAGGGGAGATGCAAGGCCTGATGTAGTTCATAAAAGCAGTCTACGGCGATGCCCCAGGTCCCAGGGGTAAGTTGACATCCGGCCATGGCAAGAGATGGGAGGGAAGCGTCTTCCACCCGTGGTGCCGAGCGACGCCCTCCACGGAAACTCCATCGTGGAGCGGCGTCCCCGGCTGACAAGGTGGTGGAAGCCCGCCTCCAGTGGGACCGATAAAAAGGGGGTGCCCCCATGGCCTGAAGTGGAGTGACGTCCTCCTTGCAAATTCCCTGAGGGAGCGACGTCCTCGACCATAACGAAGATGGGGACACCTCCCTGGGGAAACGGGGAAAAGGATCCGCCGGATGCCATCCACCGGTTGTCCAGGGCTCTAGCCAGCAGACTGCAAATCCTTACCGAAGACAGGAACTAGCTGGGAATCCCGCTGGGTCTCAGAGATGGTCCATGATTTTGTAACGTCTGGGATCCCCGCCCTATGCGGGGCTCGACCCCAGACGCCCGTGGTGTGTGTGCACGCCAGCACACGGTGTAATGAGACCCATGCGCAGGATTCAGCAAAGCATTGCTTTTATTACATTTAAGACGCGACATAGGGAAACAAATGTAACACGAGACATGGCGTGGTTAACTAAACAAACCAAAACGAAAACAAAACCTAGACCTTAGCTTGGACATGGAACCTAGCAAACAAAACTCCAACAGAAACCACGGTACAGATAACAATCATGGACCAGGACACAAACACAAGGATCCCTGGAGCAACTCTCTGTGCTCTAGGGGGCACTGTATCGTAGCTGCCCCTGCAACCAACTGGTACCAGCAGCACAAACTGATACCTTGCACTGAGGCTCCACTTGTTTCAGTATCCTTACTTATATTTCATCCAAGTTTCCTCTTATCAACCCTCGTCTAATCACGCAACCACACGCTTCCCCTTTTGTATGAAATCCAGTCACAGTTCTGCTCATGCATACTGGTTATGTAAGTTCCCATTATTTCCAGAAGGTCTTGTTTTTTTTTTGTTTGTTTTTTTTTTACCATTTTCAGGAAGCCTATAGCTTACCTCTGTTTCCTGACTTTTTATTTATTTATTTATTTATTTATTTTTAACCATTTCCTAGTGCTATAAGTATTTCCATGAATCTGCTCTATACCCTGTCCTCCTGGACTCGTTCTTCTCATGTCTTTACGGTTAACCCTATACTTTGTCTTCTGTGTGCTTCTATTTTAATATTTTTAAATATAGTAAAAAAAAATATGTATTTTGTCAGAAGTCATTCTGATTGGTTGAGACGTTATGATGAGGGCGGGGTTAAGGCATGCTGGAGAGCTGGTGCTGCTTTTAATAGACGGGGACGTGTGTGTGTGTGTGTGTGTGTGTGTGTGTGTTACGAGCTGGATTAAATCGTTACCTGGATTGCCCGATAAAGCGGAATTTGTAAGTAAAACGCACTTTATTTGATTTCTTTATTTCTTTGATGTAAAGGCGCATACCGGATGTGCAGATGTGGATGTGGTGTACAGATGTGCAGGAAGATGTGCTTGTGAAGGTTCTGCATGAGCGAACGACGCGCGGAGCACAAACTTTTTCTTAGCTGTGGAGCCTACACACACACACACACACACACACACACACATTTTGGCATTTGCCCAGAGTTTAAATCCCGAAAACAGCACGCGATTATTTTACTATAAGTGTTTTTATTCCAAAGAGATTTCTTTGTGTTCTTTCTTAACATCAGAGCTGCTACACAATATTCTCTCTTCATCTTAATAATAATAATAATAATAATAATAATAATAATCGTAGCTCGTCATGTTACAGAGAAACTAACAAGATTTTGTAAACTCCTCTGTCCTGAAGTTCCAGCTTTACACAGCACTGACACTGGAGACTCATTCCATACATGACACACACACACACACAACATTTCCCCTTACTGGAAACGTCCATGTTAATGATTACACACATTTTATCTAATCAGAATCATCAGAATAAACAGATTTCACCATCATTATTGTTACAAAATGTTCTATTTTCTACATAGTTATTGTAAACGCCCGGTATTTAGTATATTAGAGACTTTTGCATAGTGGTATAATGGAGCTCTAACATCAGCTGCTTTGTGAGCTGGGAGCTTTTCTGTACTTGTTATTATTTGTTATTTGGCATTTGATGTTAAGTTTCTCCTGAGTAAATCTGTCAGTGTTTGAGGTTTTGGTGTAGCTATTATTCAGAGCTCTGTGGGTGATCTGCAGGTTCCTGTGTGGTAATGTTGGCATGCATAGAAACAAGAAGAGAGACTGGCTCACCCATACGCTTTCTGCTTGTCTTGCCTCGCCTCGCGTGAACTCGACATCAAACGATGCTGTCAGTATGATTACAAAGTGTGAAAACTTTTGATCTGCATGAGCAGAGCATGAGCTTCTGAGTCTGGGGTAAAAGCTCGTTATTACTAGCTACAAGAGGAGTATAAACCTGTGGAGAAGAATCTGTTCGTAGAGAAGTGCACTACGGTACTATTCAGACGGGATTAGTTTTCTGGAGGTATGTAAGTCTGAGTAATATTTCTGGAGGATGTTTTTGTAATTATGATTCATTCACATGGTATTACATAGTATATGTAAGTGTATATTGAAAAGGGCGTGGCCTCACAAGTTGCCCTTGACTGATGATTAGTTTGACCCTAACATGCCAATAAGATGTCTAGAGCTGTTCCTGTGCTACAGTTCTGTGTTTTAGAGCGAGAAAGAGCGAGTGCTTCTCCTACTAGTTTCTTTATCTAATTTTATCTTAAATCTGATGGAATTAGTGTAAATTAGTGTAAAGTGCCGCTTGAGCTTTATTACTGACTTATCATGGATTTACCTGTTTAGTTTTTGGGCAGTTTGGGCATTTTTGGTCAGTCCATTCTTCTTCTTCTTCTTCTTCTTCTTCTTCTTCTTAAAAAACAAAGAGATCAATGAGTGACTCAGAAATGGGAATGTCCAGGTACCTCTTAATACATACAGGAAATAGAAGGTATGAAGGTAAGCTGTAAAAGTGTCCAGGTGTGTAGGTGTAGCAGAAACTAGGAGACAATGCATGGACAAATACAGAGATATAAGAAAAGCAAACATGGGGGTCCAAAGGTACATTAGAATATAATGGGCTCAAATAGATCTTTATACAAGGAACCTGGAAAAGAGAGGATTTTCACTCGTCCATGTTAAAAGGAGCCTTTAGAGTAAAATAAAGAAGAAACAGAATAATCAAGACAAGCTATAAGCTTTCCTGAAGATGGTCAACCCAAGGCCTCCTGGAAATAATGGGAACTTAAAAAACAGCATGCGTGAGCAGAATTGTGACTGGATGTAAGCAAAAGGGGAAGCGTCTGGTTGCGTGTTTGGACGAGGGTTGATAAGAGGAACATGGATGAAATGTATGTAAGGATACTGAAACCATAGGAACCTCAGTGCAAGTTTGAGGTTTAAGGCATCTGTGCTACTGGATTGTTGACTGCTAATAAAGCAAACTCCTTTGAAACCAGTCTTCATGAATCCAGTTATTATTTTCAGTCTTATGCTACAGCTTAAATGAATATAAACAGCTAAATTGAATGTTGTAGGCCAGTAGAATGTTGTAGGTCAATAGAATTTTGCAGGCTCAAGGAATGTAGTAGGTCCAACAAATATTGCAGGCCAGTGGATTGTTGTAGGCAAATTCAGTGTTGCAGGCTAGAAGCAAATTGTTAAAGTCAAATAGTTTGCAGACCAGTGGACCGCTGCAGGCAAAATAAATGTTGCAGGCTAAAGGAATGTTTTAGTGCAGTGAAATGTGTAGGCAAAGTGAATGCTGAAAGCAAATGGAGCAATGCTCATCATTGAAATGTAAGAGTCTATTAAAATGTTGAGGAATAAAGGAAAGTTAAATACGATTAGAATACGGGAGGTTAATGTAACTTTGCCTGTTACAAGATACAAGATGTTGATGGCGAATGAAATATTGGAATAAAATATCGCAAGCCAGAGGAATGATGATGGTCAAAAAAAAGTTGCAGGTGAAAAGGATTGCTTTGGGTCAATGGAATATTGCAGTGCAAAGAAACACAGGCTAGTTGTAGGCCAGTGGAAGGTTGCAGATTAAAAGAAAATAATAGGCCAAGCAACACTATGGAATATTGCAGTCCGTGTCTATTATGCCATTGGGCAACTGAGCAGTTGAGGGTGAAGGGCTTGCTCAAGGGATTTAATCCCAGAGTTGTAGGTCTGAGGAATGCTGCTAGCCAGTGGAATGTTGCAAGGCAAAAGAATATTTAAGTCAGAGGAACACTGCAGTCCAAAGGAATTTTTTTGCAGTCCAAAGAAACACAGCAGGTCAATGGAATGTCGTAGGACAATTGAAAGTTTGTAAGCAAGTTAACAGTTGTAGGTCACTGGAATATTGCAAGCTACAGGAATGTTGTAGGTCCAACAAATGTTGCAGGCCAGTGTGATCTTATAGGCAAATTTAATACTGCAGGCCAGAGGAATGCTGATGCCTAAAGGTATGTTGCAGGCCAATGAAATATTACAGGCTGAAGGATGCTATAGGTCCAAACACTACTACAGGCAGGTGGAATGTTGCAGGCATCTGAATATTGCAGGCCAGAGGAATGTTGTAGCCTAAAGGATTGTTGCAGGCCAAGGCAATATTGTGGAATATTGTAGGCTAACGGAATGTTGTAGGTCTAAGAAACATAGGTCAATGGAATGGTTTAGACCAATGGAATATTGCAGGGTAAGTAACATAGCAGGCTAAAGGAATGTTGCAGGTCAATGCAGTATCCTGGAATATTACAGACAATTTACGTGTATGCTTTGCAATGCTGGGATTTGAACTCATGACCATTCGATCAGTAGTGAAATGTTTTAATCACTGTGCCTCAGACTAAACGGTTAAAAGGAACATTGCAGGTCAGTGGAATGTTCTTGCAGAGCAATATACAAAAGTGTCTATCAATGAATAGATTAAGTATATTGGAATGTTGGATGCTGAAGGGATGTTGCAGGTCAATGTAATGTTGCAGTTACAAATCCAGAGACGCACGTTCCCTTAGCTCTTGTCATGGTGTCACCAAAGGTCAAAGATAAAAAACATATTTCCTGATTCGAAAAGTACAAAGTTTAATCTAGTACAAGAGATTTTGCTGATTTATATATATTTCAGTAAATAAATTCATATATGGATGTTGGGGATATTAGAAGAGGTATCCATGTAGGCTGAGGAGCACAGGACAGAGGTGATATGAGTCTGAAACACAGGATCCTGGGAATGTAGGGTAATTTGCTGGAAAATCTGAAGTCTTAACAATGGAGTCATGCACAGTGAGTCAAAAGCAATTTGGATTGTGCTGACCTAAATTTTTATATGCTCCTTTTGGTGAAGCAACAGGAAACCACAGTACAATGTTTAAGAACGGAAATGAGTTCAACGGAAATCAACACCTGTGCAGAAGAAGGTTATAGAAACTTGACTTAGTTCATCTGTAGAACATAGTCAATGTAAGTGTTATATAACATCGAACATTAAGCCTCTTTCCAAATTCTTCCTTATTCTTCCATGTATGGAATACACAGTACTTTCATATACAGGACATGATATGATATTTATGATATAAAACAGACACAGAGGGTGATGGTTATTTTTCCAAACCATATATGGAATCTCACAGCATCATCACCTTCATTAACATGTGACCTGTTACCAAATCTGGAAATTTAAAAATGTTGTAAGTGTTCTGCATTTTATTTTGTATATAATGTTTTGGTGTTTGGTTTTAATTTAAAATAATTCATAATTGATATTATATTATTATTAATTTTTTGCTAATTATAATCAGGTATAATCAAATGCTGTGTCTTTCATTTTTATTTAATTAAATTTTTTGTTGTGTATTGTCATCCTTTAGAAAGGTTCATTTAATCAATGGATATGTTTTTTGTGTCCAGATAAATTTTGAGATGTTTTAGAAGTTACCAGTTCAAATCATGAAAATTAGGTAATACGTTACTGTTTTCCTGTAGCCAGTTATTTTTTGTCAGAGATCCTGAGCCTGTATGCAGACTATGCCAGTGTGACCTGCTGTGTCACAGTCTATGACTATGCATGTTTTAGCAAAATATTTAAGCAAAATATGAGTCTCTACTGGTTGTACTGTTGTTCTGTGGTTGCGCCGTGTTGACTGTGTCAGGTTAATAGCTCTGTCAACTCTGGGGCTAGTGGTGGCAACTCTCATGTCTGTGGGGCTGATACTGATGCTCATTGACTCTTTGGGGCTGACAGGGGTAACTGTTGACTCTAGGGCTGATGGTAGCAAGTATTATCCTTGAGGTTGACAGTGGCAACATATGGTAGCATGGGGCTGACGGCTGCAGCTGTTGGCTCTTTGGTGGTAGCAGGGGTTACCATCAACTCTGGGGCAGGTGGTGATTTGGTGGTTTATTTCTTTTCTTTTTTTATTTATAAATACAGAATTATTAATCCAATCAGATGCTCATGCATAAAAGCTTGATAGCATTTGCACAAGGGTTGCAGTAGACCTTGCTTTGGCTTGCCAGGATGCTCAGAGAGTAAAGGAAATGCTTCTTCTTTCCGCTGCAGATCTGCCTGCTGAAAAAAAAAGCCAGACAAAAATTTATTTAGTGATCATTAGGTGCGTTTACATGGACACTTTTTAATCGGTTCGGACTGAATTCAATCAGATTGACGAATCCGATCGCAGCGTTTACATGAACGCGGTATAAAGTAATCAGATTGTTATGCGCGTTTACATGACACATGATTAGAATCGGATTAGATCTTTTGACATGCGCACAGTCCACGAAAACATCCATACGTCATACGTCATTCGTATCAACATCCGTACGTCATACGTCATTCGTATCAACGTCCGTACGTCATACGTCATTCATATCAACGTCCGTACGTCATACGTCATTCATATCAACGTCCGTACGTCATACGTCATTCATATCAACGTCCGTACGTCATACGTCATTCGTATCAACGTCCGTACGTCATACGTCATTCATATCAACGTCCGTACGTCATACGTCATTCATATCAACGTCCGTACGTCATACGTCATTCGTATCAACGTCCATACGTCATACGTCATTCATATCAACGTCCGTACGTCATACGTCATTCATATCAACGTCCGTACGTCATACGTCATTCGTATCAACGTCCATACGTCATACGTCATTCATATCAACGTCCGTACGTCATACGTCATTCATATCAACGTCCGTACGTCATACGTCATTCGTATCAACGTCCATACGTCATATGTCATTCATATCAACGTCCATACGTCATATGTCATTCATATCAACGTCCATACGTCATACGTCATTCATATCAACGTCCATACGTCATTCGTATCAACGTCCGTACGTCATACGTCATTCATATCAACGTCCATACGTCATATGTCATTCATATCAACGTCCATACGTCATATGTCATTCATATCAACGTCCATACGTCATACGTCATTCATATCAACGTCCATACGTCATACGTCATTCGTATCAACGTCCGTACGTCATACGTCATTCGTATCAACGTCCATACGTCATATGTCATTCATATCAACGTCCATACGTCATATGTCATTCATATCAACGTCCATACGTCATACGTCATTCGTATCAATGTCCATACGTCATATGTCATTGCACATGCGCAGAACTTTCCAGGAACATATTCCATCCGATTAAGTGTTTACATGTCCTCTCGATCGAACTAACAATGGTTTAAACCACCCCTTACCATCCGATTGAAATTTTAATCAGATGTGGCAAATTCCATCCAATTGATGTGTTTACATGACACTTTTTTAATCTGATTGTGCTTCTAGTCCTGTTACAATCAGATTACAAGTGTCCATGTAAACGCACCTATTGTGATGTTCTCACAACTGAGACTAGAGGAAGCTGTTCTTTGTATGAGTTTTGTAGTATTTATTTATTGTAGTTTTATTTGTAGAAGATTTTAAATATATTGAATATAATGAATCTAAAGAAATGGTATATATGAGATACGTGCTGAAAACTGCCTGAATTTTGGCTGTACAAAATCTGTGAAACAAAAGCATGAAGCAATATTGAGGACTATATGAAATCCCTGAAGCATAGACCACCCTGCTCTTTGTGGCAGTGTATAACAGGAAAGGCCAAAGGTGAGAATCACCTAACAGATGCATAGCCAAAAATTCTTTATTGACTGCCAGATGATTGTTCGTGTCAAAGTCTTTGTGTAAATATAGTGACACACTAGATTTCACACTAATCTTTGAATAATAACTATTACATTCCTAAATAGTGTGCCTCTGGTATGTTCTTTGGTTTTTCCTGAAAGTTCCGGACTATCAAATCTGTAGAGCTGACATTGAGTTTAGTGGTTGCAACTGTCAACCTTTTGGTTTTGGGATTTGAGCAAATATAGAATAACTGTAGACTCTACAGTTGGTGGAGGCATTTGTCAAAGATCTTTGGGGCTGACAGTGATAGTTGTCCTTTCTGGGGTTGGTGGTGGCAGCTTTCTACTCTCTCGGGCTAACTAATGGATCTACTGGTGGTGGCTACTGTAAGGTTGTGGGGCAAACTGACAACCCTAGGCTCTCTATGGCTAAAAGTGGAAATTGGCAACTCTGTTGGGCTACAAGTGTTGGTAATTTCAAGCCAGCAGTGATATCTCTTATCATCATGGTATATGTGGGCAATTTCTGGGGGTGCCAGTGGCATATGCTAGATCTGTTGGGTTGGTAGAGGAAACCACTGTCTATGGTGGTGGTCATAGTCAACTACTAAGAAACTATATAATCTGTGATGATATGAGAGTTAAATTTTCAACAGATTTTAATAGCCATTAAAATAATGTATTCAGCAGACTACAATGTTGGGCAAAGGGAATGTCCAGAAAAGTAAAACATTTCTTTCACCAGATATCAGTTTATACTGACATTATGACCCATGAGGTTTGTCATTCCAGATTACTTTTATTAATGAAGATAATGGCAGGCATAAAGACGGTATAGATGGTATAGTCAAATGGTTTAGAACGGTATAAATGGTATAGAAATTGGCATACGTGAAGGTATACACTATTTAAAAATAATAAATTTATACCAAATTTAGTCAATAGATATCCTGGATTATGTGGTTGGTATTTATCATTATGTATTTTATGACTATGTTGTATTTGCCAATTCTATTCATTTTTTTTTCTTTCAGATCCGTCAGTGTCCAGAAGAGAATGACATAACCTGTCAGAATGCAAATCTGTCAGAATCCATCTGTCATGGAGAACAATCTACCTAATCCACCCCAGACTGTCTTGAGCAGGCAATTTTGCCCCACACCGCAGATGGCATATGGTCAACAGCAAAAAAGCTTTGATCAACAATCTTCCAGAAGCGATCCTCATGCTTTCTTCCAGCCTACATCACGTTCAGCTGATTTGCAGCCAAACTGGACACCACAGATGTGGAGCAGTGGACCACAGAATCAGTTGCCTTACATATCTCCAGCTTCTGGCAGAAATCATCTATCAAATATCGTACACCATGCAGCGTTCAAAGCAGGACAAGTAGAAACCCTGACTGTAAACCTCAGCTGTGATCCAAAGGTCATAAATACCGCTAATCAGAGGAATTATAAGGATCTGCACTCCATGCAAAATGTCAGTTGTACTAGCAATGCATTTGTAAATAGTTCTTGTACGTATGGTTCAGTTCCACCCGGGAAACACCCTATAAATAGATGGAGTACATGCTACCATGGAGTGCATGCTACACACCAGCCTGCAGCCCAGTCACAGAAGGCATTTTTAACTGCTCAGATTAATCATGCAGAACTGACAACAAACATGAATCAAGGTCAAATGAGAATAGTAAGCGAAACACCCAACTCTGTTGTACACGTTCCTGCTGTATCAAGTCTACCAGTGAACTCATTGCTGCCTTCACAGTTTGTGATTTCCAGCAGTCACAGCCAGGTTCAAAATCCATTATGCCAACCTACACCATGCAGAAAATATGATGGTTATGGTTACATTGATTTACAGCATAGTTCAAGCAACATTCCACACCTGCCAAAAAGGGCCAGGTTGAATTCCGCCACAGTGAGTGGGCTAACTGCAAACTCCCAGGACATATCCACTTTTAGCACTTCCACCAGTCACACATCATCTCCCAGGTCAGGTTCAGGATCTGATAACTACTCCCATGGGCATTTAATACATCAATTGCTGCGAAATCACAACAACCAGATAAGTGGTCTGAATTCCTCCAGTTTTGGGTCCCAGTTTGCTAAGAGCAAAAGTGGATCCCAGCAATCTACACATGATAGTACAGCTAATTGCATCACCACTGGATTAAACTACAGTCAAGACAAGGCAAGGCAAGGCAAGACATACAAGGAACCTGTTAAAGAAACAGGCATTTCAAGGGGGAATGCAATTGGAGCTGTTGGTCATCTGGCAGAACCACAAAGGTCAAGGCAGAATCAGAGCACTAATTGGAAAAAGAGAAATGAAGAGTCCTGCATATACCCAGTTGTGTGCCAAAATCTGGTAAAATCACAGCTCAGAATAGTTCATCAAGTCAACAAGGCAGTAGCTGTTGTTCCACCAATTTCTCAGCAAGTCTTTAGTCATGGACCACAGAATGATGTTACTACAAGCACTCATTTCAGCCTCCTCTTGAAAACCAACATTGCCAAGAGTCCTTTTGAGAAGCATGAGAAGGAGACAAATGTACAAAATATGACCTTTAATGTCATTGAGGGTCTGTCTCAGGTACCTTCATTACCAAGTTCTTCACCAAGACTGGGATCAGCAGTTGATATCTCTATAATGCCTACAACAGAAAAAAATCCAACATCAGGCTCTCAAAGCTGTGAGAATTCTCAGTGTGAAAATGACCCTGTATCTGCAACCGAAAACTCTAACAAATGTCAAGGTGCTGCCCACATTATTGATTCAACATCAAAAGTTTCAGTAGAACAAAGTAATGTCAAGGAACTTGAATCTTCTTCAGAAGAAACCACATTTGATTTGTCCACAGTTCCTGTAGTTGAATATACTTTGCAGGATCTGAAGGATATGGTGAAAACTTTAGAGGTCAATGCACGAGAGAGAGACAAATCCACAGTAAGTAATGTTGTAAAGTGCATTGTAGATCTGTTTCATAATGGGGACAAACAAAACTTGGCCAATTTAGTAGCATTAAAAGAGGTGTTCAAAAGTGCATCAAAACTGTGTGTAAAAGAAATGAATGCTGTGGTTCTTCAGTATCAGTTACCTAAACATGTAAAAATGCTGGATAATTGTTCGCAAATCCTTATTAATGAAACCACCTTAACATCTGAGGACTTTAAATCCTCCTGGCTGAATGTGACTGGACAACCACCCGATGTGGATAATGTTCTTGCAGAACCAATGTCAGACTATAACCTCACATGGTGCAAGAAGGTTTCACAGCCAGTGTCTGAAAGTGTTAGGAATGTTGTAGACAGTCTAGCCCAGACTGGTACAGAGAATCCTGAAGATCTGCGTGTGAATGCTTATAAAGACATACCGAAGACCATAACAGATATGGTAAAAGACAACATGCAAGCATTCACTGACCCATCACTTACAAGCAGTTCAGACGAATGTGTAACAAATAATAATGACGTATTTGAAAAGGCAGATGATTCTGACAATTCAGATTCCACCAATGATTTGCCGGAAATCATACTTCTTTCACCAGAGGAAGCTAGAAAAATCTTCACTGAATGTTCTGAACCTGACCAGAAGAGAGAGCGTCATCAGATATGCCAGGAGGAAAGGAAGGACTTCAAATTCACTTGCCCTCACATGAATGACTTAGGCAGTGACAGTGACTTCTTCTGCCTCAGTTGCTGGAATAAGACACCAATACTTTACATTGACCAAGATGAGACTTTGCTCACCCCAAGGGAGGGGGAACTTAATACGGAGTACCAGAGACAAAGTCATAGTCCACAGTCTGGAAAACCAATCGAATTCCCAAGTGCACCTGTATGCCCAGAGAGCAGCATAATCAAGTCCGTCATATCCACCCAAAAATCTGATGGATCTGATGTGATGAGAGATCCTAATCCAGGTGGTCAGACACAAAGGTCTAGTCCACCACTTGCTCGATACCCTAACCCAGGCACCAAGAACAACAGCATCATTAAACCAGTTGCAGAGGATCTCCAAAAAATGATGTGTTCAGCTGGTTCAAGGACAGAACACCTAAAAAAGGTAGACTCTCCATCAGGGACCAAAATATTACCAGGAATGACTTCTCCTTCAAGGAATTTGCCTTGCAACAATGTAAAATCCCCCCAAACTGATGTAGATGGTATCTTATTCAGCCGTACTCTTGTAATTAAACATACTTGCACCTATAAACAGCCAAGTGACCACAGGTCTACATCTAGGGATGATGCTCAGGGCTGTAATGAAAGCAAAGAAAGTGGTAACTTTGATCTGCTTTCTCCCAAAACAAAAGTAGGTACTCTTTCTCAAACACCAAAGGGCAGTGAGACACCTAAATGCAATAATGCATTACTCCAAAATCAAAAGAGGTCAATCATGATTGAACAAGGACATGATGGACAATGCAACGAAACAAAGAAACTGAGATTAGAAATTTGTGGGTCCAAAAAAAGCACCTTAAGCTGCCATCATGAAAAGTCTCCTGTTTACTTCACAGTTTCTTCCTGTCCAAATAATGGAAAGAGCTACACAGATCAGCCATCAGCTAAGAACAAGGTCTACAGCCAGTGGAATACCACATTCATCCATCCATGAAAGAGTTCCTCTTCATATAAGAAAAGACAAAGACGGATCGGCTAAACTAAAAAATACAAACATTGAAAATAGCTTTGGGGGAAAGACTTCTTTGACAGAAACAATCAACTTAATGGACCCGAAGGACACAAAGGGCTGAAGAAGATGACGACAATGATGATGCACAAGAGTACAAAAAGTTAAAGCATGCTGATGTGTGTGGAATTACTGGACATCATTTATCAATCTTTTGATAAAAGTGTGTAAATGTTTTTGTAAACTAAACCAAAATATATTTTTACATTTATCTTGGATTTCAATAGTTTCTTTTATACTTTTATACTTATAAATCACTTGTAAATTATCCCTAAAAATGAATAATATATAATATTCAAAATAAAAAAGCAAGTGCTAGCTATGGTGTTTGTTTATGGTGTATGGCTCTGAGCAGACAGACTGGGCTGATCTCGGCATTTCTTTTGCCATAAGTTCAAGATTTGCTATCAGCTCTAAATGCAGTCAGTGAGATGGAAACTGTTTTTGCGATTGTTTTGTGGCAAGAATTGTCTTAATGCTAATCAAATAGAACTAAGCAGCAGTTTGTGGTAGCATATTACTGACAGGAAACCGCCACCTTTAAAGCTGAAGACTTAGTGCAGGAAGTGTGCAAAACTGGGCTGAAAGCAAAAACAAAACACCAAAGCAATGTGTTGGTGCATCAGTGTTTGGAGTGATATGTTCACCAGAAGTAGGGGAGATGTTTGGTAATTTGTTAGTGAGAGTGAGAATGAACAAAACAAAAAGCCAGAAAATGTTTAAAAAACAAAACAACTGTTAACATGTATACATGAGATTTATGGGAAACTATGTCTTATATGTGTATATATATATATATATATATATATATATATATATATATATATATATATATATATATGTATATATTTAGTAATCTATATATATTCTATAATAATATAATAAATATATATTCAGGACTTCAGTAATCCATATGTAACGACAACAAAAAACAGTCAGTTGTTATTTTAAGACACGAAGGTCAGGTGTTCTGGAATAGTTCTTGCAAGAACAGTATTGTCAAGTGCATTTGCAAAACCCATCAAGCACCATGATGAAACTATCTCACATGAAGACCATCCCAGTAAAGCAAGACCAAAACTGACCTCTGCTGCAGAGGAGAAGTTCATTTAGAGTGACCAGCCTCAGAAATCACCAATTAACAGCACCTCAGATTAGAGGCGTTATGAAGGCTTTACAGAGCATCAGTAGCAGACATATCTCAATATCAACTGTTCAAAGGACATTATTGTGGATTTCGGCCGCCTTCAGCATTGTGTTACAATGTAGAAAGAAATAAACATCAGGAAAGACCATGGAATTAGAAGGTGTGTCCAAACTTTTGATTGGTAGTATATATATATATATACGTATATACAGCTCTGGAAAAAAAAATAAGAGAGCACTGCCCAATCTCCAGATTTGAACCCTATTGAAAACCTCTGGAATGTCATCAAGAGGAAGATGGATGATCACAAACCATCAAGCAAAGTAAAGCTGAGCTGTTTGCTTTTTGCAAAAAGAGTGGTACAAAGTTCCCCAACAGCAGTGTGAAAAACTGGTGGAGATCATGGAGCTAAAACACATGCAGATCGGGGTTATTCCACCAAATACTGATTTCTTAATGTTATTTAGCCAAAGCATTAACACAATCTGTTTACAAATTATTTGCATTTTGTTTTATTTGAGTTATTAAAGCTCTGCAAATACTGCATGATCTTGGGTTATTTTGATGTGTTGTCATTTCCTTTAAATATACACTCTAAATAACAATAGTTATATTTGGAATTTAGGAGAAATATTATCAGCAGTTCACAAAAAATTCAACAAAACTGTTCATCTCACCAATACATGAACCTGGAAGAAAAAAACAGAAGAAACTCATTATTTTGCAGTGGGCTCTTATTTTTACCAGAGCTGTATACTTCAATATATGTATATATATAATAGAGTTTATATATTATATAGAGAAATTACAGAATGAAAAAAAATAAATTTGATTAAAAGATTGTTCATATTTAAAGCTAATTAAAATGAACAAGCAGCAGTGACAGAATTAGCAGGTCAGAGAAAAAATTGTACTAGGAAAAAAATATAATAGTAAAATAAATAAATAAATAAATAAACAGATAAGCTGTCATCAAAAGACCAAAGTCTGCAGTGTTACTTGACCTTGTGGAAGAAATTTTAATAATATCTTATCTACTGTCTACACATGTTGTTGTGACCTCAGCTTGACCAGTCTGTGTTTGTATGTTCGTTTCTCACTTTCTGTAGTGTGATGATCCTTTTGCACAGTTTTAACTGAACATTACCTCACAGATTAGCTTCACTTCTGCAAAACATTGTCAGTAAACTACAAGTGCCTATGCAAACGTGATTAATAGACATATCCATATAAGGTATTAACTGCTTGGCATTAACAGACATAGCATAAACCATTTAAAACCAATCCGGTGCTTTTGCTATACTGTTGCTGGGCATGTGATCAGTATATGGATCAATGAGATAAGAAATATAGCATTCTGGTACAGTATCTGCATGTCATCCTGGGGTTATGAAGGCTTCAGATAAAGTATATTAACCAGCAAGAAATGTACGTCTTGGTTGTTGCATTTATTGTTTGACCAAAATGTGAAGCTGACTGAATCAAGCGTGAATTGAGATTTATTTGAATTTCCGAATAACCTGACAAGATGAAAGTGGGTTTTCTCTGGCTGTCATGAAACTAAGGGCTGAGACAGATGCAAATGAGGTTAGGGGATGAGCAAAGAGCACACACTGGGCAAAAAAACAGAATAAACTGAACCTTGTACTTGAGCTCAAACAATAAAATGAAGGTTTAAATACACAAAGACAGAGAGACAACCAATGACAATACAAGGGAGGACACAGGACAGGAACCAAAACAATACCCATGTGGCTAAGTCAACTAATGTGACAAGACATAAGACTACACCCAAAGGGTGACAGATTCCCCCTTTCCTGGCAGTCCGGCAGCTCTGGGTAAAAAGGCTAAGCAATACCCACCGTCCCTAAGCAGACATTGTCACTTACCAGAGTAGCTTGGAGCAGACAAGGGGCAAACTAATGGAAAGCCAGCAGTGGGTCAACAATGTTCTTACCGGAGTGGATATGCTTGGCAGACCCAATAGCCTCATGCATGGGAGGCCACACCATCAACCTCAGATATGGGCATGTCAGCAGATGCTGCACCATTGGCCTTGAGCATGAGCAGGGTATCAGAGGCCATGCATCATCTTCTAAAGGGAGCTCTGTGGAGGACTCCACTTCTTCTTTGTCTCCAGGCTTCCACTCTGTGTAGCAGCTCATGAATGGCTGACAGGCAGGCCTACCCCATAAAAGTTCTAGGTTGTAGTTAATGTCAGCCTGCCAGTACACCCCTTTCAGGAGGCTTACAAACTTTACTGTGCTTTCTAGGTTTGGAACACCCTGGGGACCAGTATCTCTGCCCACTGGCATACTCAGCCAGTGAGCCAAACAACCTGAACCTAAGCTATTTCTTAACCTCGGGCTTGTGATCCAACAGGCTTTCAAACTGCCACTGGAGCAAGAATACTACAGGAGGGCATTCAGTGCTGTTGAAGGGAGCTGGGCTGTTTAGGTGAATCTACTGGGGGAATTGCACCAAGTTATGCAGCATCATGGTAATCCAAGCATTACACCACGATTGCTGTCCTGTTGCATACATGTTGTCAGCAAAGTTATCTAAAATGAAAATGAATGCTGAGACAGATTAAAAGTCATTTTAATGACAGATTTATGAATGAATCCAAGATGGCAGAATAGCAGTTACTCTCAATGCACACTCAGGACCCCGGTGTCCATGTACCTGATCCAGATCATAGTACATGGACACCAGAGAAAGTGCTGTTCATGTAGACGGCTGGAAGTTAAGACAGCATGGAAATCATGCAACAGCCAACATGCATGATGGAAAAGAGATCTGCTGGAGAAGCTTCACATTCTCTTATTGCTGTGAAGACCAGGCCTCTGGTGTCCTGGAGAAGGGACATCAAAAGTGGTTGTCCATGCTAGGCTGAAAACAAACCCTAGCCAGCCGGCTCTTTCTGCCATTCTAGTTTCCAATGTTTGCTCTTTGGACAATAAGTTGGGCTATATCTGATTCCAGTGAACCACACGTTGTGAGTTTAAAGACTGCTGTGTCTTTGTTTTCTTGGAGAAGTGGCTCCAAATGATTCACCATTTAGCTAGACGAGCTAAACTTGTTTTGTGCCATCAGAAACGCAGCTCTGTCTGGTGAGGCTTGCAGGGGTGGTTTGTGTTTTACATCAACATTGAGTGGTGCAAGAACTCTGTGCTTAATTTTAAATACTGCTCATGGCTGGTGGAGGACTGTTAGATGTTGTAGACTGTTAGATGCAGACCATTTTATTTAGCATGGGAATTTACCACTGTGTTTAATGTTGGAGTGTACATTTCCCACAGCGCTAATGCAGAGGGGGCACTTTGTGAATTCAATGGGGCTATTAGTGGTCTGCAGAATGCTCACCCCAACAAATTGTTTATTGCTGGAGATTTCAACAAAGCAAATCTCAAATCTGTTTCATCTGCATGTGGAATGTCGAGAGGGGCAACAAGCTGGATCTTGTTTACATAAACATCCATCGCATGTACTGTGTGGAGCCCTGCCCCCACCTCGGGTACTGCATACAGAATGCTTGTAAGACCCTCTAATCTGGTTATGAAGCAGGTGAAATCCTGGCCAGCAGGAGTAACCTTTGCTCTTCAGGACTGTTTTGAGTGCACTGACTGGAACATTTTCAGGGAGGCTCCAACCAATAGGGATTCCAACAACTTGAAGGAGTATGCAGAACCATTGACCAGCTACATCAGCAAGTGTATTGATGACGTGACCATCTCCAAGACCATCACCACACACTCCAGTCAGAAGCTGTTGACGACTGCATGCACTTATGACACTCCTACTTCAGAGCAGATAACAGGTTGGCCCTAAGAACAACAAGGCCCAAACTATCCCAATCCATCAGAGATGCAAAGCGTGCACATGCCCAAAGAATCCACAGCCACTTCCAGAATAGTGACAACAATCGACGACATGTGGCAGTGCATCCAGGTGATCACTAACTACTGGATAACTTCACCTGCCAGTGGCAATGATTACTCCATATACCTTTCAGATGCACAGAATGAATTCTACACTTGGTTTGAGATGCAAAACAACATAGCAGCAAGAAAGACCATCCGGACTTATCAGGTGCTCTGCTGCGAGGAAAACTCACAGATGCAGAGTTACCCCATAGAAGACTGCTGGACCAGACAACATTCCTGGTACAGTGTTCAGGGAATGTGCAGACCAGCTAGCAGATGTCTTCCCGGACATCTTCAACATATCCCTGAGCAGTGCTTTCATTCCAGCATGAAGCACATCAGGACCCGGCTGCCAAGACTTGGCTTCACTACCCCATGTATGTAATCTTCCCAACCGCTTCACAGACAGTGCCATAAGGCTCATTTGTGCAAATACTGATAATAGACTTCTGTTCAGCATTCAACACAATCATTCCTCAGTAATTAATTGAGAATCTGAGCCTGCTGGGCCTGATCACCTCCCTCTGCAACTGAACCCTGGACTTCCTGATTGGGAGACCTCAGTCAGTCCGCATTGGGAACAACATCTTGAACACCACCACACTGAACACTCACCCCCTACCCCCAAATTCCCTGGAGTTCATCATTCGGAGAACCTCACTTGGTCCCTCAACACCAGCTCCATCAGCAAGAAAGCCCAGTAACATCTCTACTTTATACCAAGGATGAGGAAAGCCCATCTCCCACCCCCATCCTGCCCAAATACACTGCAGTTGCAAAGCCTTGTGAATGACCCCAAGCACCCCTTGCACACACACACTTTAATTTAATTATGGTGACCTGAGACACCAGAGAGTGTGATTATAATAATTTTAAATGCCACCGAGCAACAAGACCCCAAACAGAAGTCAGTTACCACGTTAGCAACAATAATATTCACAGATGCCAGGAGTGAGAAAAGCAAAAATAGAGTTTATTGCTCATTGTTCATTGTTTATGCTCTTACTATATTTTTAATATCCCAATTTCCCCTTATATTCAGTTTTCAACTTTTCCAATTCTTCTAATTTTTTTGTTTCGGCTTGTTGGTTATTTCCAGAAGAGTAATCATATTCCATTCCTTTGTTTGTCTGTTACCACCTTCCGCCACCCAGTCCTCCTCCACCTGATAATTCAACTTCCCTGAATAGATTAATACCTTTGTCATCATCCAGTTCTGATTATAGGGACAGTGGTGGCTCAAGTGGTTAAGGAAGATGGGAAGGTTGGTGTTCAAGCCCCAGCACCACCACACTGCCACTGTTGGTCCCCTGAGCAAGGCTCTTAACCCTCTCTGCTCCAGGGGGCTGTATCAAGGCTGACACTCTTCTCTGGTACCAATTTCCAAAGCTTTGATATAAAGTTGTGTGTTATAACTTTGCAATTTTCATTCACACACTGGTTACACTGGGAGATCGGGAGTAGTAAGTGTAGCTTAACAACAGTAAAGAAAGAATATTAAATATGCTCATCCTCACATATCCCAGCTTTTAAGGTCAGAATACAGGGTGATGCAGCATCCCTGGAGAAGAGAGGGTTAAGGGCCTTGATCAAGGGCCCAACAATGGTAGCTTGGCAGTCCTGGGGCTCAAACCCCAACCTTCCTATCAACAATTCAGGGCCTTCACCACTTGGGATGCCACTTAATATGCAGACTGAAGGCAAGGACTTCAACAAGACTAGCTGTGACTAGCATAACTAAAAGGGAGAGCCAGAAGGTGAGAAAGACATAAAGTGCCCAAACACTCCACAGTCAACAAACATGAGTGAACATGTGAGAGTGGATAGGCGACAGCATTTAAACATCCCAGTTCACCAAATACTCTATGCCCATGAACCCTCCAGATCTCCTCCTTTACCTTTAAAAAATATTCATAAAAAGCTTGACTAAACAAACGTGTTTACAGCCTGGACTTAAACACTGTGTTTGTGTCTGAGTCCCAAACACTAAGTGGAAGGCTGTTCCATATCCTTTACTACTTGAGGTACCACCAAATAGCCTGCACCTTTTGATCGAAGTACAGTAGGTGTGGTGGATAATAAAAAAAAAAACAAAAGTTTGCTCAGGTACTGTGGTGTGAGACCATTCAGTGCTTTATAGGTCATATCACGTCTACAGCGACACTGGGTGTACAGCCTTTTCTTCCAGACTATTCTTGTCAATAAACAAATACTGGAGCTGTGGATGAGAAAATCAAAAATAGCAATTAACCCGAGATCACTTCATCAATACTATGTGCTTCTAGTGCTCCTCCAATATTTTTTTGTCTTTCCTGCCTAAAAAATGTCACATTATGTTCTATATTCGCTTTTTTGAATTCCCCTTATATTCTGTTTTCAGTGCTTTCAGTTCCCTTTATCTTCTGTTTAACGGCTTAAAATCCCCTTAATTATTATTAGTGGAATTTCCCTGAGAAATCTCCCTTGTGGGCAACCTTTATCAGGTGTGAGTGTTACCTTCTCTGAATTTCTCTTTTATTCATAAAAGAGCTTGCTAAAGCATGCTCAATATTTGTTTTTTGTATTTGTTTTTGAGTGAGATTGTGTTAGTAAGTGGATTTCTATGCTTTATCACTATTACGTATGCTCTACATTGTGTTCACAGGAAATTAGTCATATTTCCTTTTGTTTGTCCTCCAGATCCTGTCCTTAGATTCTTCTCCACTTGTACGCTCAACCAGTCTAATTTGGGACATCTTCATCACCAGTTGACTCATTCGGCTATTGACCTAACAGTTATATAGGAACAGCTCTACACCTCTCCTACAAGTCCCCCCCTTCCTCCATTCTACCACATCCTGCCAGCTGTGGCTGTATCCTGCACTTCCTCTCAGCCTGAAATGAACTATATACCCATTACTCCTTCCAGCTCACCTATTGACCGCATTGATCTAAGTTCAAACGAGGACTCTTCATCTGCATCTGGTCCTACTGATTAAAGCTCCACCAGCCCTATGACTCAGATGCCTGAGTGTCTGCCTGAATGTCCTAAAGGGCCTATTAACATTTTATTAAACTAGGTTTTTATTATCCAGTCCTGGGTTGTGTGTGTGTGTAATTTGTACAATTTTTTATTCCCACAGTCAGTAATAGTATTTTATTATCAATTTTGACTGGGAGCCAATGCAGTGTGGATAAGATAGGAGTGATGTGTTCATATCTTCTGGTTCTAGTTAGGACTCTAGCTGCTGTGTTCTGGACTAACTGGAGCTTGTTTCTGCTCCTACTGGAACATCCAGACAGTAAGACATTACAATAATCCAGCCTAGAGGTAACAAAAGCATTAACTAGTGTTTCTACATCATGTAGTGACATCATATTTCTTATCTTAGCAATATTTCTGACATGAAAGAAGGCTACCCTAGTGATATTATCTACATGAGCTTCAAACAACCAAAGTCAATAATTACAGCAAGATCTTCATCCCCCTGCTGTCTGGAAAAAGTTACCAAAGCATTTGCATCCTTACACCCAGACTGTATAACAGTTTCTTCTTCCAAGCCATTACTCATAGACTAGACTTACATACACACACACACACACACACACACACTCATACTTGACTATACATCTTTGTACTCTGCCAGCAGTTTTGCCACATCACATTTTGTATAGCTGTTACAAAGTGTTTTTATACACCATATTTAAATGCTGCTATAAACTGCTGATGTTACATGTTTACACATGTTTACAATACAACGTATACTTATTCACACTCAAACAGAAGCAAACAGACTGTATACCAGCCAGAGCTAGTCTATTTTATGTACCTGTCCTATAGTGTATTGTATTGTCTGTGTCACCATCTCATACGTCCCACTCCCGAGCTCCCAGAGTTCTGAGTTCCCAGTGTGACCAAATCTTCTTTCCAGACCTGCCTGATCTATCCAGACGCTCTACCCCTGGTTGGAGTCTTGTGGCTTAGTAGTGGTCACTGCTGCTGTGGATAGATCTGAGTGGACAGCCTGTGACCCAGGGGACTGCTGTGGATAAAACCAATTGAAAACTATCACACCGTCTCTGAACTGCTGTTGCATTGGTCAGCTTTCAGCAGGAAGGAATTACTGTTCAGTCTATAATGAACTTAGAAACTACACTGACCTATTAGTTCCTCAAGAGCTCTTGGTTGCACAATTCCAAGTGAATATAAACTGTTGCATAAAGGACATTATTCTTATCCAAATGAGGATGAGGTTCCCTTCTGAGCCTGGTTCCTCTCAAGGTTTCTTTCTCAGATCATCTCAGGAGGTTTCTCCTCACCACTGTTACATCAGGCTTCTCATTAGGGATAAATGTTAACATTAGGGATAAATGTTAAGATAAATAGTAACTTAACTTTAAACTTTATCATTTTCTCTGTTTCTGTACTTCTGTAAAGCTGCTTGGAGACAAAATCCATTGTTAAAAGTGTTAAACAAATTAACTGAATTGAAGTGAATTGCACCGTCTTTTGTCTTGCACTGTTTGCACAAGGTTGCACACATGCACTTTATGTATGTGAACAAATTCATTTTACTTTTTAGCCTTTAGCTCTGTATTGTTTTATGTAGCACCAGTCCTGGTGGAATATTGTTTCATTTCACAGTGTACTGCATTAGCTATATATGGTAGAAATGGCAATAAAAGCCTCTTGACTTGAGATAGGCAACAAGCCAAGACATTAGGCAAGATCAGGCTCGCAAACAAATACAAGTCAGGCGATCAGCAAACAGGACACACTGAGCAAAGGCTTGGGAAAAGTCAGGTACACAAACAAACTTAAAGTATGAAGGACATACCAAATGACAATACAAAGGCAGAAGTAAACCAAAACAAAACACATGTTACAGCAGACACAGGACAAGTTGGCAAGTTGTAGCACTGCGGGTGCTGAGATTCTCTAGAAGTTTGAGTGATTAGCCAGAGGATTGTAATAGCTGCATGAATATACTATAGCACTTTACAGTATTAATCATTAATAGGTGATTAATGTATTAACCCCTAGAGAAAGCATTAAGTATTGTGAAAAGTGAATAACCGACTTGAATGCTTTTTATGTAGAAAAAGTAGTTTATTATGAGGATGGAAACAAATGAGTTGTTATTGAATAAATGAGAACTGTGTGAACAGTGGGAACATCCAGGGCGATGTAGTGAGGTGGGAGAGTAATGTGATTGGTAGGAGATGGTAGACTCTAGTGAGCCAGGAAGCTCATAAACCTCATAACAATCACAAGGATGTGAGGGGCCATGGGGATATGAGTAGTCTGGGAGCTGGAAGAGTAAGGTGCAGGAATGGTTTGGGTAGAGGTATCGTGGGAAAAAGGCTGATGCACAATAAGAGCAGAGGGCATGGATTTTCAGGGAGAACATTGTCGCAGAGATGATCCAGCACCAGCACCCTCTAACCTCAAAGCTCTTATTACTACTTAAACTGCACCATGCTTCCTCATCCAGACTATCTGTTCTGGCACTGAGGTGGTGGAATGAACTTCCCCTAGATGTCTGAACAGCTGAGTCACTGGCTATCTTTAACAACGGATGAAGACTGTTGAGATTTTCTGGAGATTTTACTTGAGCTAGATCATTGTAGTAGCTGCATGAATATATTCTATCACAGCTATGGCATTAGGATTTTGGTAATATAAGAACTCAGTTCTTTGAACAGTGGGAACATCCAGCACGATATGGTGAGGTTGTAGGACACACAGGAGAGGTTGGAGAGTAATGGGAGGAGCTAGAGATAGTAGACTCAGGTGAGCGAGGAAGCTCATAAACCTTATAAAAATCACATGGATGGTTGGAGGGATCATGGGGATAGAGATTATCAGTCTGTGTAGTCTGGGAATTAGAAGAAGTTGGAGCGCAGGCGAAAAGGCCTGATGTACAATATGAGTGGAATTGTACAGATTTTCAGGAAGGACAGGCTCACAGAGACGTCTGCTGGAGTTGCAATGCAAGCAATGGACCCCATGATCCCAGAAGGCTGAGCTAGACATGAGAATATAAAATAAGGGAAAATTACCAGAGGAATAGATGCCTATGCAAGGCTGTAACCAGCCTGGATAGAATTACAGGCTAGAGGTACGAAACTAAGTGAAACGCTTACAAGATTAGCAATCAGTTCAAATGCAGGGTAAGGGATAATTTCACAGGAATAGCAGCAGTTGCCACAAGTATCATATATAAGCAGCATAATTATACAAATATACTGTAATAAGCTAGAGCTGAAGCTAAATACTGTAAACTGAGCAGGGCAAATGAGAATGAACTCACAATGAAGCTGAAAATGCAGAGTAAAGGAAGTAGCATGCTTATGTGTGGGCGCAGTTTTGTTATTAGTCAAGGGCTAAAAACGCCCAGAACTCAGAGAAATGGGAATTTCTATATAAGGTTAAAGAGGATGTGGGAGGTTTCAGGTACTCTGAAAATCAGGGTAATTCTAGGTATTAGACAGTGGATGATCACTAACTTCCTCCTGCTTAACTCGGACAAGACAGAGGTGCTAGTAGTACGACCACATGCAGCTAGAAATAAGCTTTCTGATTACAGAGTAACGGTGGATGGTCTTTCGGTATCATCTTGTCCAGCAGTAAAAGATCTTGGTGTGATTATTGATTCTGGTCTTTCGTTTGAAGCTCATGTAGATAATATCACTCGAGTAGCCTTCTTTCATCTCAGAAATATTGCCAAGATAAGAAATATGATGTCACTACATGATGCAGAGTAACTAGTTCATGCTTTTGTTACCTCTAGGTTGGATTATTGTAATGTCTTACTGTCTGGATGTTCCAGTAGGAGCAGAAACAAGCTCCAGTTAGTCCAGAATGCAGCAGCTAGAGTCCTAACTAGAACCAGAAGATATGAGCACATGACTCCTATTTTAGCCACACTGCATTGGCTCCCAGTCAAATTTCGCATTGATTATGAAATCCTGTTACTGACCTATAAAGCACTAAATGGTCTCGCGCCGCAGTACCTGAGCGATCTTTTAGTCTTTTATGATCCGCCACGCCTACTCCGATCAAAGGGTGCTGGTTATTTGGTAGTTCCTCAAGTAGTAAAGGCTACAGCAGGGGGCGGAGCTTTCTCTTTCAAAGCCCCACAGTTATGGAACAGCCTTCCAATTAGTGTTCGGGATTCAGACACAGTCTCAGTGTTTAAGTCTAGAGGTTCATGGGCATAGAGTGTTTGGTGTACTGGGATGTTTGGATGCTGTCTCCTTACCACCCTCGCAAGTCGCTCAGGTTTGCTGACTGTGAAGTTGTTGGATGCTTTATGTCCCGGGAAGCCTTCATGTCTGTGACCTTCTGGCTCTCCCTTTTAGTTATGCTATCATAGCTAGTCTTGCCGGAGTCCCTGCCTGCACTTTACACATAATCTTACATTGTCTTTAAACATCACATGATCAGAATCATACTCAATATCTTTCTCTCTCTGTCTTTCTCTGTCCAGCTATACACCCCACTCCTGAGCTCCCAGTGTTTGCCAGTTTCCAGTGTGACCACTGCCTCTACCCCTGGTCGGAGTCTCATTGCTTGGTGGAGCTTACTGATGCTGTTGATGGATCTGTGTTGACAGCCTGTGTCCAGGAGACAGCCGTGGACAGAGCCACTTAGGGACTTACACCGTCACAGCAGTCGCATAGCTATGGGTGGGCCTGGGCCCATCCACCTGCCAGTCAGGCCCACCAGATCAGTTGCTTACAACAGAACAGATTTCTTTGACTACAGCGGTCACTGGATGCCTTTATACATGCCTTTGTCCCTATTAGTTTTTTTTTTGGCACGTCATACGTTACATCTATGAGCCAATTTTGGTATTTCTGCGTGAGAGCGCCCTCCAGCTATGAGGAAGAATGAAACGTCTCTACGCTCATGCTGCCCATCTCCCTCCACACCTAGCAAATTTCACAGAGGGTCACAGAAGTTTAGTTGCACATTAAACTAAAATGAAACAGAGCAACTTACTAAAGTTTGTGTCAAAAAGATGTTGTGTGCAGCCGGAGGAGAAAGATAATTCCGATGTTCAGGAGCCATCAGTAGTAGTAAGGAGTACTAGTAGTAAGGAGCTCTGCTAGTGTTCATTCACCTTTTACTCCATCACCAACAGCACTTTATTCTCCAGCGTGTACCTCCCCTACACACCAGTGTAAAAGTAAGCCAGTCTACATTTTCCTACTATGTAGTTGTATAGTCATTGTTGTTCATTTCATGTGGTTTATATGGTCACTGAGCCATATATCAGACAGTTTACATACTGTCTGATACTGTCCTGCTGATTTGATAATGGTGTTGCGGCGTGTCTGTCAGATGCGTACACGTGCGCGCGCGTGTGTGTGTGGCCGCCGTGCTGTTCATGCTGTTCTTATCGTTATGTTCTTAACACTGCTTACGATGACATACAGGCTTATGCTCTGATTAAATGGTGGTTTGCATTCAAGCAGGTGTAGTTGTGTTGGCTTATTATTGATGAGATTATTGATAAAAGATGCATTTTAGGCTAGGCCCACCCAATTTTTCCTGGCTCACCCACATTGTGATTCCTGGCTACGTGTGCTAGTGTGTCACAGATCTGCCGTTACATCCATCAGCTTGTGACAGCAAGGAATTAGTGCCTATAATGAACTCAGAAACTACACTGACCTAATAGTTCCTCATGGGCCATTGTTTGCTGTTGTAGAAAGGACATTAATCAGTTACAGTTACATTATTTACTGTTTAGTGTCACCCAAATAAGGATGGGTTCCCTTCTGAGCCTGGTTCCTCTCAAGGTTTCTTCCTCATATCATCTCAGGGAGTTTTTTCTTGCCACCGTCGCCACAGGCTTCTCATTAGGGATAAAATAAAATAGGGATAAAATACTTTAATAATTTAGTTTAACAATTTATTATTATTTATTATTAAAATTTTACAAATTATTATTATTATTTTACAAATTACAAAAAAAAAATTATTATTATTATTTTACAAAAATATTTGTAAAAATATTTTACAAATATTTTACAAAATTAATTTATATTATAAACTATTTTTATTTCTAGTTCTTTAGTTTTTTTCCCACTCCTTTCTGTTTCTGTTCTTTTGTAAAGCTGCTTTGAGACAATGTCCGTTGTAAAAGCCGCTATACAAATAAATTGAATTGAAAGTAAATTGAAATTAGATACAGAGATAGGGAAATTACCTGTGTGCAAGGCTGTGACCAGCCTGCTAATATTACAAGCTAGAAGCGTAACCACAGGAACAGGTGCACAGTGAGACGTCTATCATATCAGCAAACAGTTTAATTCAATGCAGGGCAGAAGCTTTATATTACATCAGCAGTTTATTTGCAGAAAAATATATCAGGCTACAGCTGGGGCTAAAAATGTAAACTAAGAAGAGCAAATAAAGATTTAGAGAGAGCGCTGTCACGAGAGTCCTGTCAGTAATGAATGATCAGGACAAATTCAGGGAGTACAAGCACAAGTTTAAAACAAGTTTAAATCACATAATAATTCATAAAAAAGACATGGGGGAAGAGGGAGGTTTCAAGTGACTAAGAAAATAAGGGGATATCCAAATACAGGAAATTAGACCAGGGGAGAGGTGTGCCAATGAGGAAATAAGGGGAATTCCAAGCAGATATGTAAATTAAGGTAGGAGGAGCTGAAAGGCTCAATGCTGTAAATAATGGGAAATTGCTTAGGAGTATGCAAATTAAAAGAAGGAGGTGCCTTACAGCACTGGGGATAAATAGAGGGGATCTTCAGGAGACTTTTGTATTCAACTGCACCGTACCCGATGCTTCGTGTTTTTGGTGCCTTATTGCTTAAGAGTAAGTAAATAGTTTTTATTTGTCATATATACATTACTGCACAGTGAAATTCTTTTTCTTCACATATCCTCTCCTTGGAGGGTTTGGGTCAGAGCTCAGGATCAGCCATGATGCAGCACGGGGGTTGGGGGCCAACAGTGGCAGCTTAGTGATGCTGGGGCATGAACCCCAATCTTCTGATCAACAACCCAGAGCCTTAGACACTTGAGCTACCACCACCCTGTTAAGAGGTGTCTGACTGCAATAAAACTGAGGTTTGTTCATTCTCATCCGAGCCTGAAGAGTCTCTTATTGTATATTGTCCTGTTTTGTAAGTGAACAGTAGATATTAGGTGATTGGAGAAGAGCCTGGACTACCCTGTGATGTGTTGATTCAGAGGAGGAGTTCCGAACACAGGCTGCTGTGTGCTCTGAATGCCTCTGCACTTAGCATGAGGAGCAAATACATGACAAAAACATTATGTTGACAAACTAACTTCATTGAGAAGGGGTAGTCCAGTGGTTAAGAAGTTGGACGACTGATCAAAAGGTTATCATGTAATTCTAAACTTACTAAACGAGTGCAAGAAAGCACAGGTCAGTACAGCCACCACGTCCACCAGGAGCAAGAATCCCAAGCAAGGAGCAAGTGAATAGTGGACACAGCAGTCAGTAACTCAGACCTCCTACACCATATACACACCATGTACACACTAATTCCTAAACAAGCTTAAGAATCTAACACACTTCTAAGAAACACAGAAACTTTTCCTTCCCACAAATGTATGAATTTAGCCCATAATAACTCTATTTTAACTTTATTTTATGAATAACTGCAAAGAAGAAAGCAAAAATACACAACAGCATCAGGTCAAGATGTTTGTGTGAGTTATCAAAGCCATTGTTAACCCTATAACTGTACAGGGAATGAAATTTGTTTATAAATCCTTCATTTATTTGTGTCCATTACTAGACTTCATCTATTCGGCTCTGCTTAGTAGATAGGTTCGTAATAAATACATAATCATCCTTCACATACACACACACACTGATTTCTCTCTGCACGTCTCCAGACTCTGTACTGTGATGTCATCAGTAGGTTAGTGTGAAATCAGTGACGGTTCTGATAATCATCGTGTCACTTCCTGTATGGAAAGTGAATAAAGACACAACTGTCTTAATGACCGCAGTGAAAATTTCTCACTTTCACTAGCCTCATCTTTCTCTCTCTCTCGCTGGAAGTTAAACAGTTAAATAGTGCTGAGTGCTGCTAGATTGATGACAAAGGACACAGATTAGGAAATTTACTGTAATATTAATTAAAGTGGAACCTATAAATTTACTTGGTTCTAGAGGCGAGTTCTTAAGTTTCTCTTTAAATTTCTATTGTGAAACAAACGTTCCCATAAGAAATAACGTAAATGCAGATAATCTGTTCCAGCCGCCCAAAAATATGACCAATATTCCCAAAACGAAGCGTATGTAAACTGTATGGCTGCTTCCAAAGAACTGACCCAAGCCAAACATTCCATGTCAAGGCTCCTCACAGGAAGTCGTGCCACAAAGTTGGGATAAAAATAGAACAGACCGCCCATACCACCAATCTGTCAACAAAAAAAAACCCAAAAATCACCTAGCTTTTGAACGCATGCTGAAGGGAATGTTGGTATCGTGGGTTGACTCCAAAATAGCTTTAACTGACTAAAAAACAGTAAACTCACTAGATAGATAGATAGATAGATAGATAGATAGATAGATAGATAGATAGATAGATAGATAGATAGATAGATAGATAGATAGATAGATAGATAGATAGATAGATAGATAGATACTTTATTCATCCCAAAGGGATTGTGATTGGTCTACACTTCCAAAGCTAGAATTTCTCCCAAATGATGCTTACGTATGTCTGTATCATGCAGGTCAAAAGCTTCAGTTACGGTTCACATCAAACATTAGAATGAAGAAAAAGCTGTTCGAGTATTTTATTGATCTAGAATGTTCACACACAGCAATCTTTAGGGTTTACACAGAAGATCCAAAACACATCCACTGAGCGGTAGTTGTCAGGTGAAAACAATTCGTTGATGAGAGCGCTCAGAGGAGATATATCCATATAACCACTCGTTACAGCCGTGGTGAGCGGAAAAGCATATCAGATCAGACAATACATGAAACCTTGAGGTGGATGAGCTATAACAGAAGCAGAGGTTTCACTTCTGTCAGCCAGAACAGGACTCTGAGGCTCTCATGGTCACAGACTCAGCCACACTGGACAACTGGAGACTGATCAGTTCCTCAGATAGTGATCATCAGCTCAATCTACAGACATGGAAAGATTTAGCTTAAATAGAGAGAAGAAAAGGACAGAGAAGTGAGAGAGGAGAGAAGCCTGAGGCATAAACCCTTATCACCTTTGACCACCTGTCCTGTGGTTCAGACACAAAGAGCAAGAAATACCACTTCTTCTCGACATCAATAAACAAAATCCTCAATGTTTTAAATGTTTCTTCAGCATGCAACAGTATCTGAAATTTCATTCCGTTTATTGATTTTAAACCTAAAATAACTAAAATTTATCCTTTTTAGCGATGTGCGCATTTTACTTGACATCTTTCAGATCTACAGAAAGACTTTCTCCTTGGACCACACATCTAACCATAATCTCAGCAGCCAGGTTGAAGAAGAGACCATGCTTTTGTTCACAGGTTTTAGGAGCATCAGTTAGCCTTGAACACAACTTTTACATTATTACAGCTTTTACATGATTCTTTTATAGCTAAACTGGTGTAAAGCCATGAATTTCCTGTTCATTCCACTCTTACTGGTAAGAAAAACTAACTTTTGATGGCAAACAGAGATTTTGCAGGACTCTGTGATACACGACGTACTCGATTACACAACTTTTTGTTCTGCAAAATGAACTGTTTCTGTGGGAAAGTGCTTCCTTCAACAGCATATATAGATGGTGGGGTTAAACAACACAGATGTTTCCATTTCTAAACTGCAGAACTGGAGCTAAGTAGATAAGTCATGTCTCTGAAGTGGCTTGGAGAACCTGGTCTGAAGTGTCCTCCTGTCTAGGGGATGCTATAACAGTGGAAAAATGCTGTTGAATCAAAAACAGGGAAATATTGAGATGGACAAATGATAGATATTCACCTTGAAGTGTTTTTTTTTTATTTTTTTTAAAGATTCATAGCTTATTTTGGGGGATAAAAAAACAGGAAACATCTGATCATTATTAAATTTTTTACAGTGGCTAAATAAATAACAGCTGGACACTATGGCAGTTAAGGACACATTATCTGCCACATTGCTGTAGTGCTTGGACCCCTTGCAATCGCTGCTTTCAGCTTTTACACATCTGGCACTCTCTGCTTTATGGCATTGATTTTTCTGGGATTTTTTTGTATTTGTGTAACTAAACTGCTATTAGAAATGTAATATTTCATAAATGTTTTCTCACTTGTCAGTCTTCAGTACATCATATCAAAAGAACAAACCTGGATAATATATGAATAAGAATATGGGGAACTGAAGCCAAAAAAGTACTTGGACCCCTTGCGATCGCTCCATTTAGCTGCATTTTCTGGCATATAATCTTTTTTTAATGTGTTTTTAAAACATGTGACGTGCTACATTTAGACTTACTCAGGCCATTTATGGTGTCTATAATAGACAGGAGGCGTTTCACAGTATTTAAAGTAGTTCATGGACACCATACAATCCTTGTTTAAGGCAATATATTCAAGTGTACTGTTTAATCTTCTGTTTTATTCTCTATTTTATAGACACTAATATTGTGTTGTTCCCCCTTCTGCTGCCAAAACAGCCCTGACCCGTCGAGGCATGGACTCCACTAGATCCCTGAAGGTGTGCTGTGGGATCTGACACCAAGATGTTAGCAGCAGATCCTTTAAGTCCTGTAAGTTGTGAGGTGGAGCCTCCATGGATCGTACTTGTTTGTCCAGAACGTCCCACGGATGCTGGATTGGATTGAGATCTGGGGAATTTGGAGGCGGAGTCAACACCTCAAACTGGTTGTTGTGGTCATCAAACCATTCCTGAACCATTTCTTGTGGCACAACGCATTATCCTGCTGGAACAGACCACAGCCATCAGGGAATACCGTTTCTATCAGAACCAGGATCACACAAGCCAGCCTTCGCTCCCCACGTGCACCAATGAGCCTTGACCGCCCATGACCCTGTCTCCGGTTCACCACTGTTCCTTCCTTGGACCACTTTTGATAGATACTGACCACTGCAGACCGGGAACACCCCACAAGAGCTGCAGTTTTGGAGATGCTCTGATCCAGTGGTCTAGCCATCACAATTTGACCCTTTTGGTCAAACTCGCTCAAATCCTTACGCTTGTCCATTTTTCCTGCTTCTAACATCAACTTTGAGGACAAAATGTTGACTTGCTGCCTAATATATCCCACCCACTAACAGGTGCCATGATGAGGAGATACTCAGTGTATAAAGTTTGTTTGTAATTTTAATATCATTCGATTTTCACTGAATTAATTTGTTAAACTTTTTTCCTCTTTTGACTTAAACACTATACTATATAAAAACAGACTGAATTAACAAACTGGCAAAATACACAATTTCTTATTTATTTATTTTTTTTCCCAAAAACTGAGTAATACACAGAACCCTTAGATATCAAATACAAATGTTTGCTTTAGCACAAATCCAAACATGAGCTGTGACTTTCGGACGAAAGCAGATACCTTACGCATATCGTTTACTGAAAAATAGTGAAATCAAACATGCATTTCTCAGACAAAAAGAGAAATCCCATAATGCAAACGCCATGACACTGTCAAATGTGCAATCTGAGCAGTAAATAGTGGAGTAAGGTGTGTTTACAGCACCAGTGTAAATAAAAGACGCTGCTCAGAACCTTTAGATCTATCCTTTCCCTTCAGACAGTAAAGTCATCGTTTTTTTGTTGAGCAAAAGACTTGAAACGAGCCACACAGAGCATTTTAAAATGTTTTACAATGGAGAGAGAGGAGGAAAAACAAGCTGCTTTTGGCTTATGCTTTGCTTTTAAAGCTCCATTTAGGAAATATTATTTATGCCATAATGAGTTAACATGCAAATGAGGCATGTTTACCGCCTTAAAGAAATAAAATACGCCATAAATTTCACTCAAGGCATGTTTAGTGTCTGAAGCGTGCTTCGTTAGTTACACGGCCAACGTAGCTAACCACTCATTAGCCTCAAATCACCTTAATATGATGTAGACAGAAGCAGTTTGTATAGTTTATCATCATCCAAATACTAATGCATTCAAACTCTAGGCCACGCCCCCTACCTGATCCTGATCCTGACACCAAACTACATCATTTCTTACTAACTACCAGTGTTCCTTCCTGGAGTGTGGATGTTCTATGGTATGGAGGACGTGTTTTAGAGCTATGCTGCCGGCTGCAGTAACTGGTGCAGGTCGTGGAGGGCGCTCTGGATGGTCACGGCCAGTTTCTCTGCGTTGGTCTCCTCGCAGCAGTTGAAGGCGGTGATGGAGAAGTGAAGATGATCTGGCTGAGGATTGTAACACACGGCGTAACCATCCGGAACCAGAGGCCCGAAACACATCACACTGTCCGTGTTAGCGGGAACCTGTAAGCAGAAATTAGAGTTTAGTGTTAAGACAACTCAGCTAGGCGAAGTAACAGAGGAAACATACATCTGTCTCAGCACTCGGATGTGCAAGGGCTTCGAAGACTGAGAGATATTTCAGACACACAGGAAGATGAGCTGAAAATGTTTCTTTTAAAGCGTTGGGTTTTTATAATAAAAACTATTTAAATATAAAGGAAATAATTTACAGTATCTTTAGCATGACCACAGGTTCTGTGTAGTCATGATATTATAAAGGACTGTGAGGAGCAAAACATTTAATATTCTCGTTTTATTTAACCTTCTTATTGACATGCAGTAATAAAAATCCTTCAGTTACTGCAAAGACACTATTATTACTACTGATTAGTATTATTATTAGTAGTAGTAGTAGGAGGAGGAGATGTTAATAGTAAAAGCATTAACAGTAAGAGAAACCTTATTATTGATTGTTTTATTATTACTATTAGTATTACTACTACTACTACTACTAATAATAATAATAATAATAGTATTTGTAATAATTTGTAATAATAGTAGTTGTAGTAGTAGTATCGAACATATAACCTGATAGTTAATCTGTCGCTTTTTCAGTAAAGTCTGATGTTTGGCATTGTAAACCCCTTGTCTGTAAACGTATTGATTTGTGATTTTCACCAACAGCAAAATGAAACTGAGTCAGATTTCTGGGAATACTCGGGATAATAAGGGCTTCTGTTCAATAAGTGTGTGTGTGTGTTTGTGTGTGAAAAGAGAGAGAGAAAGGGAGAGAGGGGGAGAGAGGAACAGAGAGAGAGAGAGAGAGAGAGAGAGACAGAGAGAGGGAGAGAGACAGAGAGAGAAAGAGAGACACAGACAGAGAGAGAGAGAGAGAGAGAGAAAGAGAGAAAGACATAGAGAAAGAGAGAGAGACCTGTCCTGTGCGGAGTTTCCAGTGTGTAGCGAGTCCATAAGCTGTGTCCATGAACATTCTGGGCACGCTCAGTCCCTCCTCGATGGCCTGCAGCTTCAGACCCAGCAGGTGGCGATCTATAGCCTGACCTTTCAGCGCCTGACACACACACACACACACACACACACACACATTACCGTACATTAAACAACAATCTCTTTGTTGAAGTACACTACATTACTTTTATATCAAATACAGCTGTCTGGCTGAAATGTGGGCGGAGTCACGGTCACCTGGTCTGTCAGCTGACTGTAAGCTTCCACAGCTTCACGCAGCAGCTCCACTTTCACCTCCCTCTGAGAAACACACACACACACACGTTAATTCTCTGCTCATTTTCCCTCTCCTCTTCTCTCATTGGCTAACGTGACTCACAGAGAGGGCGGGGTCATCAAAAGCCTCCACAAATCTCAGCGTCTGATTGGTCGGGGAGCGGATGTAGTCGGTGCGTCCTCCTTTGAACATTCGGAGTGATGCGATGTCACAGGCAGCACACACTTCCCCGTGCACTCTGAACACACGAACACACACACACACACAAATCTCTTTTACATTTATTTCATTCCTCTTAATCCATATGGTTTAACTCTCAACGGTTTTTTTCTGTTTTTTTCTTCTCTTTCTTTACACTTCTTCATATTTACTTTTCTCTTTATTTCTTCTTTCTCTCAGTTTCTCTGCTGCACAGTAGATTATTGTTTATATTTTAAACCCCACACACCGCTGGTTTTGGAGCTCGGACTCATCAGCAGATGCTCAGATGATGTAACATTGCTTTACAGCCCCCCCTGCTGGTCACTTCTCTGTACTACATCACTCTAATAAAGATACACTGATCAGCCATAACATTACCACCTGCTTAATATAATATTGTGTTTGCTGCCAAAACAGCCCTGACCCGTCCTGCACTGTGTATTCTGACCCCTTTCTATCAGAACCAGCATTAACTTCTTCAGTAATTTGAGCAACAGTAGCTCGTCTGTTGGATCATAAGTCTTATTCACTTCATAATTTCGAAATTTATGGCTGACCGGTGCAAGTTACAGGAGAATGTCAGGGTAACAGTCCATAAAGTTAGTTACAGCTCATGATGCAATTAAACAACAACCTACAGCACGCAAGTAACTAAAAACCAGCTGAAAAAGAGGAAAAAGTGTGGGGTCAGGTCAGAGTGCTGATCTGAACCTAGCTGAGGTACTGTATGACCTGCACAGGACCATTCATTGGGTCAGTCTTCTACACAGCTACAGGGACAGTGTAGTGGAGGCTGCTGATGTTCATGGAGGATCAGTAAGTTCTTGTTGGATTGACATTTCCATTCTCCATCATGAACTACTCTACATCATATCTACACAATATAAACGTCTACTGTTTGTGTTATTAGTTTAGTCTGATTGTGTTTATCTGTACCTGTGACACACGAAGATCAGATTACACTCACCCTTTCTTCAACTGTATTTGAAACAGAGGCACATTTAATGGCTGGAACAGTATTAAGATGTTTTCATGTGATGACGAGATGAGACAGGAGCATCTAGTGAAGGTTTAAATCCCCCAGATCTGTAAGGTTGTTGTTGTTTCTCTCACCTGTAGTAGGCGAGCTGGATGGCCATCTGGATGAAGGAGTTGGGGCTTAAATGCAGCTTTTTAGGAAACTCCTTCCCAAAGTGCTGGAAGTTAAAGCAGCTGATGTCCAGATCATTAATGAGGCTGGAGAGAGAGAGAGAGAGAGAGAGAGAGAGAGAGATAGATAGATAGATAGATAGATAGATAGATAGATAGATAGATAGATAGATAGATAGATAGATAGAAAGGAAGACAGAGCGAGATAGACAGATATATAGAGACAGAGGAAGAGAGAGAGAGAGAGAGAGAGAGAAACAAAAACAAACAAACAAAGGCAGAGAGAGAGAGAAAAAGGTGGGAGAGAGAGGGAGAGAGAGTGACAGAGAGAGAGAGAGAGAGAGAGAGGTTTAGGGGTTAATAAACTGTGTTGAGGCCTGTGTGTGTGTGAGAGAGAGACACATCTGCTGATGCTGGACGATGGTTTAATCTTAACGAGAAGCTAGCAGTGAGCTTGTGTTAGCGTCAACGTTTCTGCTGGCGGTCAACGTCAGGGTCCAGTGTGTGAATGTACAGCGAGGTCACACTCACATGTTGAGGTTCTGCTTGGCCATCTCCAGGTCCCACTTGATGGCGCGGTCGATGTAGAAGTAAAGCTTCTTGGGCATGGGCAGAGGAACCAGAGGAGCTCGGACTGTATCGGGCTTCTTACTGAAATGATAAGGATCGGTCAAGGATTAAGCTTTCTTGCTACTGAAAGACAAAAGAAATAACGATAAAGTGTGTGTGTGCGCACACATGTGTGTACCAATACTGCAGGACGTGGTCCAGCAGAGTGGCTATTGGAAGCCCTTCAGCTGTGGCCTGTTCATACAGGAGACCCCACGATCCATCCTCACTGACCACAAACTACAGAGAGAGAGAGAGAAGGATGATCACCCTGCCAAAAAATCCTCTTATCTCTCAGAGTGTCATTAATCTCTTTAGCTCCGCCCACCTGTAACGTCTTATCGAACCAGCGGTTCCCACTGTTGGAGTAAGTCCCGCCTCCATGAAGGATCTGAGCTGCCATTCTGCTCGAGTACCTGATCATCCATCAGACAAAATGAGTGAGTCAAATAGCAATGAATCATCAATCGTGAAAATAATGTTTATAATTTTATCATAATTTTTTTTAATTAACCATAATATATGTAAGCACTGTTACCCAAGCAGGAAAAAATTAAAATCAAAAGCAAAACAGCATGTTGGCTTTCTCAAGCCACCATAAATATACAGTGAATCAAATGATTCAGTGATTCGCTCAAATGATTCAATTCAGTGACTCAACTGAATCAAACTGTTTTTAAATGCTTCAAAGGTGGACAATAGATAAGGAAAATCAGAGCAATCTCAAAGAGAAACAGATGGTGAGAGAGAGAGAGAGAGAGAGAGAGAGAGATGATGAAACATTTCATACTTCTCATCGCAGATGGTCATGACGGGCGAGTCGAGACACAGTGTGAACAGACTTTTCTCTATCAGCCTCACCGACTCCTTATTGATCTTATCTAAGAGACAGGACAAGGACACTGAGAGGAATGTAGTGCACTAGATCATTGGTAAAGAACAACAGAGCTTCATGAAGGACATGTAGTGAACTAGATAGTGAGGAAGGAACAGGAAAGGACCAAAGGACCCAATAGGACAGGTAGTGCACTAGATAGGGTGTAGTGGTTAAGTAAAGTCCCTATAAGACATGTAGTGTATGAGAGATAGTGAGGAGTGAATAGGAAAGCTCCCTATAGGACATGTAGTGCACTAGGTTTCTGTGTACTGAATAGGAAAGGTCCCTTCAGGATATGTAGTCCACTAGATAGTGAGGAGTGAATAGGAAAGCTCCCTATAGGACATGTGGTGCACTAGGTACGATGTAGTGTATATGTAAGGTCCTAGAAGGATATGAAGTGCACTAGATAGTGAGGAGTGAACAGGAACGCTCCCTATAGTATATGTAGTGCACTAGGTAGGGTGTATACGCTCAGTGCACTGTTGTTATTTTATGATGTAATGCAGCTAAACAGGAATGTTCAGAGATTTCCTCATGTGTACTCAGTCAGGACATGTTTACTCTGTGTGTGTGTGTGTGTGTGTTACCCTGCAGTAGGCGTGTGTATGCCTGGCCCCACGTGTGTCTGTGGTCACTGGTCAGGATGCCCATCGGCTCTTTATCGGTTTTCCAGGACTGAGCTCGGATCCGACAGAGCTGAGAGTGAATCTGACTCTGAGTGAGGGGCGTGCCGTCACTGTTGTACACATCCAGCTGGAAAAACTACACACACACACAAATATATATATATTTTCACCATTCTACAGATGACCTATTGAGGGTTAAATCCCGTCTGCTGCGCTGCGTCTCACCTGGTAGTTTCTCACCACGGTGATGTGGGTGGGGCCACGGCGTGGGCGGCCATAATGAATCATATTATCATGCTTGGGTCCGGGAACACGACAGGACGAGAAGAGACAAGGATACAGCTCCATACACAACGGCCTGCCTCGCATATATTCTACAGGTAACCTCCCACTGAGAGAGAGAGAGAGTGTGAGTGTGTGAGAGAGTGTGTGTGTGTAGTTTGTGTATAGTCTCTAGTTGAGTGTTATTAGTGTTTATTGTGTTAAAAGCTCTGACCTGTCCACTTTATTCCTGAAGTCCAGCACTGCAGAGATGAGCTTCGCTGCAAACCTGCACACAGACACATACTGAGGGACTGAAACACGGTGACCAATCAGAGCACAGATCCCGTCCTGTTACTGACCTAAACTCATCTAAACACAGTGGCCAGTCAGAGCACATGAGCCAGGAGCTGCAGTGTTTCCTCAGAGATTAAGATTAAACCTGATTACAGATTAGAGATTAATCCTGACCGCTTCATCTGAATACATCAGTCAATGTTTCTTTAAAAATGTTTTCAATTCATAACCCTACTCTATTACCCCTCTTTATTACCCTCACCCTCCTCCTTTACCCCTCTTTATTACCCTCACCCTCCTCCTTTACCCCTCTTTATTACCCTCACCCTCATCCATTACCCCTCTTTATTACCCTCACCCTCATCCATTACCCCTCTTTATTACCCTCACCCTCATCCATTACCCCTATTTATTACCCTCACCCTCATCCATTACCCCTATTTATTACCCTCACCCTCCTCCTTTACCCCTCTTTATTACCCTCACCCTCCTCCTTTACCCCTCTTTATTACCCTCACCCTCCTCCTTTACCCCTCTTTATTACCCTCACCCTCATCCTTTACCCCTCTTTATTACCCTCACCCTCATCCATTACCCCTATTTATTACCCTCACCCTCATCCATTACCCCTCTTTATTACCCTCACCCTCATCCATTACCCCTCTTTATTACCCTCACCCTCATCCATTACCCCTATTTATTACCCTCACCCTCCTCCATTACCCTCACCCTCATCCATTACCCCTATTTATTACCCTCACCCTCCTCCATTACCCTCACCCTCATCCATTACCCCTATTTATTACCCTCACCCTCATCCATTACCCCTCTTTATTACCCTCACCCTCCTCTATTACCCTCATCACCTGATTCACCACAGATGATAATCTCCTGAAATATAATGCTGATTATTTAAATCTGTAGTCATTAATCTTTATCCCTGAGACTTCATTAAGTCTGTTACCTGACTTTACCTCGATTTATCGATTATTAGCTTTTTATTCTTGAGATTTTTTTTCTGACTTTTTCCACATGGCACCCATAAACATATGCACAGGGTTAAACCAGTGTATGCACTGTGTGTGTGTGTGTGTGTGTCTCATCTTCATCTCTGGCTGGAAAAGATTCACTGCATGATGTCCTGTCCTTACTTGATGACTGTAACCATTTCAGTTTCTGGGAGACCTGACATTTTATTTTAATGCTTGTGTGTGTGTGTATGTGTGTGTGTGTGTGTGTGTTTAGACTCACAGTAGCTGTCCTCTCCAGTCGCTGAAGTCACGTCGGGGCAGCGAGATGGCCGGGTTGGAGTGAACAGCCAGGGGCTGACGACTCTCCAGATACGCCCACTGAACCCACCAATCTGATATCTACACACACACACACACACACACACACACACACACTTAACTCATATGTACCCAGACTCCCAGAGCGAGGGTGTGAATGTGTGTAATAGTTGACACAGTAAGTTTTTTATCTACATTTTATCTAGACGTTTATCTGAAGTCTCCAGAGTCGGCGGTGTGTAAGAGTCCGAGTTAAAGCTGTCACTCACTACACTAACGATTATCGCCCTGAGCTTTTAAACAAAGCCTCAGAGCGTCTCACACACGTGTGTGTGCTGATATTCACCCAGTTGTGTGTGTGTTTGGAGCGTTTCTCCAGCGCTCTTTGCAGTCTCTCTCCGAGCCCCCCCGCACTGCCGAATCGCTGCACCGTCTTGCGCGTGTGCTGCAGCTCGTCCGGGGGTAACAGTGGCTCCAGGGCCAGCAGATAGCGCTGCAGAGTCTGAGCTAACGGAGGAACTGGCTGAGGAGGAGGAAGATCAGACGAATGATGCACTCGTCTCACTGGGACCTACACACACACAGAAGAGGATGTATTCCAGCAGGATCATGTGACCATATAACACACAAATCATTACACTGATGTCATCATGATACCACGATACTGGGGTAATGCTTTTAAAACACCCATGAAATTCAGAACCCTCATGCTCTGACATTTTTACCTGATTATACACTTATACTGCCAAAAGTATTGGGACACCCCTCCACATCATTGAGTTCAGGTGTTGTTTTTCAGGGGTTGGGCTCGGCCCCTTAGTTCCAGTGAAAGGAACTCTTAATGCTTCAGCTTCATACCAAGACATTTTGGACATTTTCATGCTCTTTGTGGGAACAGTTTGGGGATGACCCCTTCCTGTTCCAACATGACTGCACACCAGTGACCAAAGCAAGGTCCATAAAGACATGGATGAGTGAGTTTGGTGTGGAGGAACTTGACTGGCCTGCACAGAGTCCTGACCTCAACCCCATAGAGTGGAGACTGTGAGCCAGACCTTCTCGTCCAACATCAGTGTCTGACCTCACAAATGCTCTTCTAGAGGAATGGTCAAAAATTCCCATAAACACACTCCTAAACCTTGTGGAAAGCCTTCCCAGAAGAGTTGAAGCTGTTATAGCTGCAAAGGGCGGAACAACTCCATATTACATTCATGTGCAGGTAAAGGGAGATGTCCCAAAACTTTGGCCAATATAAGTGTATATTTGCATTGATTTTTCTTGGCAGTTTGTTCACAAAAACTTAAGGTAAACCAATTATCGTGAAATAGACCAATAATTATATTACAATAATGTTGTTTTTCTACTAACATGTTTATTTCCATTTGTGTACATTTGTTTCTTTAATGTTTTATTCTGAGTTACTCTTGCAGGTCATTTAGCTAGATCAACACAAAAAGAAGAACTGTCCTCAGAACTCAGAATCTGGTCAGTATTTGCTTGGACCACTCTTTACCTTTAAATCTGACCCGGTTCTCCTAGGTGACCTGCACATGGTCAGGGATTCTGCAGACCCATCATCCAGAGCATGATTAAACTAATACACCACGCAGGTGCTGAGGATCAGGACCTAGCTGTGTAGGAGGAGTCAAACTGTGTGAGGAAGTAATGCTGAAGACTGAAGATCTAATTAATCTTACACCATGGTGAGACTGAGCACAGTGACCACACACTGCATCAGAGAGATCTCTCACAAGCAGAAATGTCAAGTCTGGAAGGTGTGTCCATGTGCTGCACAAGCTCTTCTTCAGAAGCTTTGAGGATCGTGGACACAGGGGTCAGACAAGGAAGCATGGAAGAGATAAAATACTTCACACTGATGTTCCAGCAGCACCATCATCTCAAATCTGGAATAAACCAGTGGGACTCCGGCCCACCAGTCTAAAGCCTGATCAGAAGTGGTCTTCATGGAAGACACACAACCAAAAATTCTCTCTTCCTACAAGTAAATAAAGTTAAATTGTGGACTGAGGAGACAAAATTCAAAATATTTGGCTCTAACAGGAAATTGCATTCACCCCAAAGTGCTGGAAAAAGGATGAGCATCTGCAGGCAACAGTGATTTGGTCCAGATACACTATATTGCCAAAGGTTTTAGGACACCCCTCCAAATCATTGAATTCAGGTGCTCCAATCACTTCAATGGCCACATGTGTATAAAATTAAGCACCTAGACTGCTTCTACAAACATTTGCAAATGAATGGGTCGCTTTTAGGAGCTCAGTGAATTGTGTTAGGCCATGTAAAATCACAGACTGTGGTCAGTCCATGCTGAGGTGCACGGTGTGCAGAAGCTGCCAACGTTCAATAGCTACAGACCTCCAAACTTTCGTGTGGCCTACAGATCTCTTCAAGAACAGTGCAAAGAGAACTTCATGGAATGGGTTTTCATGGCTGAGTAGCTGCATCCGAGCCTTACATCACCAAGTGCAATGCAGAGCGTCAGATGCAGTGGTGTAAAGCACGCCGCTACTGGACTCTAGAGCAGTGGAGATGTGCTCTTTGGAGTGACCAGTCACGCTTCTCTGCCTGGCAATCCGATGGACGAGTCTGGGTTTGGTGGTTGCCAAGAGAACGGTACTTGCCTTACTGTACTGTGCCAAGTGTAAAGTTTGATGGAGGGGGGGTTATGGTGTGGGGTTGTTTTTCAGGGGTTGGGCTCGGCCCCTTAGTTCCAGTGAAAGGAACTCTGAATGCTCTTAATGCACATTCACAAAGCAAGGTCCATAAAGACATGGATGAGTGAGTTTGGTGTGGAGGAACTTGACTGTCCTGCACAGAGTCCTGACCTCAACCCCATAGAACACCTTTGGGATGAATTAGAGCGGAGACTGTGAGCCAGACCTTCTCATCCAACATCAGTGCCTGACCTCACAAATGTGCTTCTAGAGGAATGGTCAAAAATTCCCATAAACACACTCCTAAACCTCGTGGACAGCCTTCCCAGAAGAGTTGAAGCTGTTCTAGCTGCAAAGGGCGGGACAACTCCATATTACATTCATGTGCAGGTAAAGGCAGATGTCCCAAAACTTTTGGCAGTACAGTGTATTCATCCATCAGGCGTTTATCTGATCAGTCCTGAATTAATTCTGCTGCGCAGCAAAGCCATCAGGAAGTAGCTTCAACAACATGAAGAACAATGAGTCATGGAAGTGTAGATATGGCCATCACAGAGCCCTGACCTCAACACCAAGACACAGAAGTGGACGAAATTCACTGAAAAAAACTTGTGGTTAGATCTCCAGGATGTTAAGAACAACAGATCTGTTGAGTTCCTTAAAAAACTCTGTGCAAGGAGAACTGATGGTGTGTAATGGACAAGGAGTGGTCAATCACTCAGAAAATACTGATTAGATTCACATTCTTCAGCTCTTGCAGTGTATCTCGCTCATTCACGAATAAAAACAATTAATATTCACATTGATTTGGAAGGAATCCTGAATTTACAGTGTTTTTTTTTTTAGACTGCCTAAACTTTTGCACAGTATTTATTTATCTTCACTGGAACTGGTTTAAGAAAAAGTGTTAATCATTTCAAATATTCTTCCACAAAATGAGTGAAAAATAACAGAAACGGACATTATTAAATATGCATATTAAATAGATTTAGATATAAAGGTGTATCATGGCCTACATTTATTTTAATTATGAGTCAGAAATACTTCTTAACTGTAACAGAAGAACAAAACTACATTCATTCTTTTTAGAAATAAGATCCTAAGCAGACTTTAGTAAGATTACAAACTCCTCTGTGAAGCTGAACACATGCATTATTAAAAATAGACAAATAAAACGCAACAGTTTGATAAAAAGTGAAATGTTACTTACTCTCGAGCGCAAAGCGAAGTTTGCTCGTGACAGTGTCTCTAAAATCATGACTGCAGCACCGACACACACACACACACACCAGTAAATAACCAGAGAAGTGAATTAATTCACATTAAAGTGTAAACACAAGCCGCAGAATGGCGGATCAGGGAAACGCATTATTTCCATGCGAGTTGTTTTTTTGCAAAGTTATACGCCATCACTTGTACGCTATCTGTGTAAAATAAGTGCACTGGATCACTGGAGCTGATCAGAACTCTCTCTCTCTCTCTCTCTCTTGTTTTCTTTGGACCTGTTTTGTTTTGTTTTGCGAAGTCCGAGCCCGTGCTCGTCTGCACGTCCAGGAACAAGCAGGAAAAGTCGCAGACCACGTGCACACACTGTTTGCGACGCGCCTACGTCAGAACCCGGAAGTGCCTTGCCTGGCTGTTGCTAGCTGCGGCGATACGTCAACGCGCCCGCCATATTGGAAAGGTCTGTATTCGATCGTAGGCTAAGGCAAATCTAGGATGCGGATCTTATAAATTCGAAACAACAACGTTAACATGAAATTACAGTTTACAGCAATATGAGGATCAAAAACTGATCAAGGTGATAATATCATTAATTTTTAAAGCTAGCAGGATGTGGCCATCTACCTAAATGAAGTCATTGACAAAACAGTTACAAATCCACTTGAGTACCGAAGATGACCAAAGAACTGTGGTCAGTGTGGTTAATGCCCAGTCCCTAGCACACGATAGTTAACATTTGATTTTAACTTGTAGATTTGCTAAATCTACATTTGGATTTTTTAACTTAAAGCAGAAACTTTCCAGGTAGCTTTGAGCTCAGTTTGTGATGTCAGTAAATAAGTTTGTTTTTGAACCAAATCACATCTGAAATGTGAATTATCAGAGAATAACCTGGAAACTTCAAGCTCCAACTCCAGCTGCAGCGGGCTGACTAAAGTGATATTAATGAAATAATGTTAAATTCTGACAGATTTTTGGTTGCTAGTAAATAATTCGGTGAGAAAAAGGCCAATATAAATCAAGACTCTTCATGTAAGCTAGCAGTTTAAGTTTAAACAACTATAAAAATGTTTTGGAACATGTACTATATTGTTGTACAAAAGTTTTGGGACGTCTGCCTTTACCTGCACATGAATGTAATATGGAGTTGTCCCACCCCTTTACAGCTATAACAGCTTCAACTCTTCTTGGAAGGCTTTCCACAAGGTTTAGGAGTGTGTTTATGGGAATTTTTGACCGTTCCTCTAGATTTGTGAGGTCAAACACTGATGTTGGACGAGAAGTTCTGTCTCACAGTCTCCGCTCTAATTCATCCCAAAGGTGTTCTGTGGGGTTGAGGTCAGGACTCTGTGCAGGCCAGTCAAGTTCCTCCACACCAGACTCACTCATCCATGTCTTTATGGAATTTACTTTGGTCACTGCTGTGCAGTCATGTTGGAACAGAAAGGGGTCATCCCCAAACTGTTCCCACAAAAATGAAATTGTCCAAAATGTCTTGGTATGAAGCTGAAGCATTAAGAGTTCCTTTCACTGGAACTAAGGGGCCGAGTCCAACCCCTGAAAAACAACACCTGAATTCAATGATATGGAGAGGTGTCCCAAAACTTTTGGCAATATAGTGTATTAGGAACGTCCTTGTATAGAGGGAAGATGGTAAAAGAAGTACAAGATGCAAGATGTGCCATTTAGATGGTTTAACCAACCAGAGAGAGAGTTCTCTGTGTAGCCATCACAAACAGGAACCCAGTGTGATAAACACATGTATAGGCACTCCAAACTCTTTGCACCAGGAGATGGAGTGCTTATTTTGCTACACACATCAAGCGCCAAATTACTCACCAGTCCAAATGGACCCTTTGAGGTCACACAGTAAGTTGACTATGAGGTAAGGTAAACAGAAAGAGGTTTAACCACCTTAAACCACGGAAAGAGGCGGTCCCTTTGGCTTTAGCAATTTTCTTTCTGGAGAGAGAAGAGCTGAGACCTCAGAAGAGCTGAAAGCTGAGGTAAATATAAAAATGGTGAAAATTTATCCCAGTCCCTTCTGACATTATTATCTATAGTAATAAATGGCAGCATCATATGCAGCATCTGAGGGCTGAGGGTTTGATTTCCAGGCAGGGCGCTAACCCAGCCACTGAAGAGTTAACTCTCAGTGCAGGTCCCAAGCCTGTGGTGACTCCAAACAGGGAGCAGCCAAAAGAACAACAACAAAGGAGGGCTGGGAGCCATGTTGTCCCCAGTGTTAGAGAGGGAGGAGCACCTGTGCTATACATGAGCCAAAAGCTTTCAATGTGAAAGAATAAATACAGCAAAATAGAGAAGGACACCCTGGCCATCAAGTGGCCAGTCCTCTTTTGGCATGGGCCTTCACCCTCTGTTTGGACCACACCCTCTTTGAGTGACTCCAGCACATGATGGATGCCATCATGTGGACCCCTGACGTGTTTAAATCAGAGGTGGTCCATGAGCCAGAGTTACAGATGGCTGAGATTGATTTTCTCTCTCAGCATATGGGGGGTTGGAGTTGTAGACAGGCCAGATGGCTCCCTGGTGGCGCTCCAAGTGGCTCTCCGGTATGGGAGGCGGGCACACTAACAAGGAGGCTAAAGACTGCAGCCACTAGCATCTAGCCAGTGCGCCTCTTGAGATCAGGGGAGTGAGGTTTACCTGCACATCACCTACCACTGGCCTCTGTTACAGTTACAACATCACATTGTATTTTTTTAGTTTCCTCTTAGGGCGCATTTACATTAGCCCTGTTTAAATAGCTTTTTTCTATTTAAGCAGTTTGTTTATTTTGTGTTGAAAATATATACAGGGAAGAACTTTAAGTGTTAATCTTTTTTTACAGGAGTGTTCAGTCAGAGATGCACAGAAGGGAGGGACATCATCCTCTTCTGTAAAGAAGCAGAATCAATACCCAGGGTCTGGCGAGCTAATGGAGAGAGAGTGATCACGTGACGAGATGAAGTGTTATTTGATTCTTCAGTGCTGGAATGGGAAGCGTCAGCATCACACGCTGGGATTTACTACTGTAACAACTCTTCTGTCATCAGTCTATCTATCACTCCATCAGAAGGTGAGTTATTTACTCTCTGCTTTCTTTCATATGAGGTATTTTTCCTTTATTTTTAGCTGCTATCCCTGATTGCTTCATTTCCTTTCTTTCTGTTCTTTGTTTCCTGTTCATCCTCCTTTACATTGTTCCCAATGTCTTCCTATCCTTTTATAACCTTTTCTCTACCTATTCTTCTTTACTTTCTTCTCCTTCTCTCTTCATTTTGTTCTTATCTTTTTTGCTATCACTCCTTCCTCCTTTTTTGCTCCTTCCGATTATCCCTTCTTTTTCTATCCTTCATTCATTTCTTCAAACATCTTAGCACAACACTCATGGCATAAGTAAATGTATACAGTATACTGCAATGTACAGAACGTCTCACAGATTTTTGGGATGTCTGGACACCTCAGGGGTGTGTACTCTCACTCATGTGATGTCAATAATCTGAATGCGGAGGCCTGAAAAGAGACTTAAGCCTCTGAGTGACCCAACTCTGAATAAAAGGCCCTTTCCTTAAGTAATTATTGACTTTTGAAAACATAATCTTGTCCTAAAAGCTCTCATATTTTATTTAACAGAAGTCGCTTTCCGCTAGCTGCTCTCCTGTAGATGCCTGAATCGTGGAATGTTATTGGTGACCGGAAAATGGAGATAACAAATGTACTGTTTCACAAATATAAAAAAAACGCTACATTATGTTCCACAAATAAATTCCATCCATTCTACAAATATTTCAACAAATACAAAATGCAGCGTATACAAATGCCTTCCACTCTGTTTGATTTTTGATTTCTGGAATAAGGACTTCCTCTTCCACAGCAGCTGATGGTGATATTCGTCAGTTTACACCAGTCTCCAGGCAGAACAAGCGGTCTTTAACTTTCAAGTTAATGGTTGTTGTGGTGGTTTTACACCAGATGCCCTTCCTGATGCAACCCTCCCATTTAACCCGGGCTTGGGACCGGCACTGAGAGTTAACTCTTCAGTGGCTGGGTAAGCATCCTGCCTAAGAATTGAACCCGGGAGCGCAGGATCCTGCTGCTGGACCACCATTTGGTTTATTAAATATACAAAAATATAAAGAGATATACAATAAAAAGCTAAAATTCAAACTAAAATTGATCTGTTGGGCCGGTGTGTGCTCTATGTACTGAGTGGTTTCCAGATATTTGTGTCATATCATGGTGAGGGTCTAGTTGGTTTTCTGTTGCTGCTAGTTCTTCAGGGTTCACCAGCGGTGGTTCAGTATGGTTATTGCCCTTGATTAGTCTCAGTCTTTTTTCTGGTGATGTTTATGTCCAGTTTTCTTTAATGTTCTGCCATTAATTAACTTTTCTATTGTGGTTCCTATAGTCAGCGCTAATCTGCTTGGTAGAGGGTGGTGGCAGCTCAAGTGGTTAAGGATCTGGGTTGTTGATTGGAGGATTGGGGTTCTGGCCCCAGCACCACCAAGCTGCCATTCTTGGGCCCGGATGGTGGTCCAGCAGCAGGATCCTGTACTCTCAGGTTCGATTCACTGTAGAGTAATATGTGACAAATGAATGCTACTTGTCTTAAAATGCTGGAAAAAAAGGGGAGGGGACAGACCACACCCTTGATATCACCTGACCCTAGCCTGTTTCATATGTGTTTTATATTCTCATTTCCTCTCAGAGAGCACACTCTGCCACAGGAGAACCACAGGTTCAAACAAAACAATTTCTAATTATAAAAGTACTTAGAAATGTAGAGGTAAAGGAGGGTACTAGGAATAAAATCTTTACATAAGTCTTTCTCCAGTTTGATTTAGATTTTTGAGGAATTTAATTGTCAAAAATTTTTAAGCAGGTGAAGGGTTTTCTTAGAACACAACACAGATGTGAATATTTATAAGACATTATGTTATAGTATGTATCTCTCAGAATGTATAATAGATAGATAGATAGATAGATAGATAGATAGATAGATAGATAGATAGATAGATAGATAGATAGATAGATAGAAGCAAAAAAAATATCAAATGTAAAATTATATATACATACATACATGTACACTACCGCTCAAAAGTTTGGGATCACTCAAAAATTTTATTGTTTTCCAAGGAAACACGAAATTAGTCTGAACAGAAAATATAGCAAAAGAACAGGACATGCTGTCATGTCAGAGTTAGAAATAATGATTTTGATGGAAATGATGAATGTTTTCTTCAAACTTTGCCTTCATAAAAAAAAAAAAACAGCTTTTGCAGTAATTACAGCCTGGGCATTCTAGCTGTTAATTTTTCAAGATAATCTGATGAGATTTCACCCCATGCTTCCTGGAGCATCTCCCACAAGATGGACTGGCTGATGGAGTCTTCCTCTGTAGCTGAAATCAAGCTGAAATATGCGAGTGATCCCAAACTGTTGAGCGGTAGAGTACATACTGTATGTACATACACAAAAATACAAGAGTAAGAAGAAAGAAGAAAAACCTTAAATATAGAATATAGTCTGTACAATAAATGATGGCCATTAATATAAGAAATGCTCTAATTATTTTCTTTAACAAACATTGTGGATTAGGTTGTTGTGCTAGGAGAAGATGGTCAGAGACAATAAACTGTGTCTGTTGGTGTGAACTCTATCAAAAGCCACAAAACCAGCACTAATGCATGCACTAATGCACTGCTCATGCAGTCTAATCCAGGCCTGTTTTTGTGCAAGTGCTTTCAGTTCTGAGCACAAGCACTCAGATATACACTGATCAGCCATAACATTATGACCACCTGCCTAATATTGTGTTGTGTTGTGTTGTGGAGGGGATATGCAAAGAAAGTGTGCTGAAATGTATACGTGACAAATAAAGGCTATTGCTATCTAATGAGACTTGATGACCCTGTCTCTGGTTCACCACTGTTCCTTCCTTGGACCACTTTTGATAGATACTGACCACTGCAGACCGGGAACACCCCAAAAGAGCTGCAGTTTTGGAGATGCTCTGATCCAGTGGTCTAGCCATCACATTTTATCCCTTCGTCAAACTCGCTCAAATCCTTACACTTGTCCATTTTTCTGCTTCTAACATCAACTTTGAGGACAAAATGTTCACTTGCTGCCTAATATATCCCCCCCACTAACAGGTGCCATGATGAGGAGATCATCAGTCTTATTCACTTCACCTGGAACTGGTCAGAGTGTTATGGCTGATTGGTGTAAGTTTGTGGTGTACAGTGCTGTAAAGTAAACATCGTACACTACCAGTCAAAAGTTTGGACACACCTTCTAATTCCATGGTCTTTCCTGATGTTTATTTCTTTCTACATTGTAACACAATGCTGAAGGCGGCCGAAATCCACAATAATGTCCTTTGAACAGTTGATATTGAGATATGTCTGCTACTGATGCTCTGTAAAGCCTTCATAACGCCTCTAATCTGAGGTGCTGTTAATTGGTGATTTCTGAGGTTGGTAACTCTAAATGAACTTCTCCTCTGCAGCAGAGGTCAGTTTTGGTCTTGCTTTACTGGGATGGTCTTCATGTGAGCCAGTTTCATCATGGGGCTTGATGGGTTTTTCAAATGCACTTGACAATACTGTTCTTGCAAGAACTATTCCAGAACACCTGACCTTCGTGTCTTAAAATAACAACTGACTGTTTTTTGTTGTCATTACATATGGATTACTGAAGGCCATGTGTGTTATTTCATAGTTTTGAAATCTCCAGGATTGTTCTAGAATGTAGAAAATAAATCCCTAAACAAAAAACATTAAAAGGTGTGTCCAAACTTTTGACTGGTAGTGTACATGTCTCAGGGTTTCTTTCTCTTGTATGACAAAAACACATAAAAGTGTGAGGTAAAACCATGTTTTCTGCTTTAACTTGCTTAACTTTATATAGCTGTGTTGAAATGGTTGAAATCACAACAATGAACAACTTCTCACTTCCTCAGAAGCCAGCGCTTCATCCTGCAGTAGAGCCACAGGTACGAGAAAATTTATAATAATTTTTTCAGAATACTTTCAAAATAAATCTGTTCTCTGATTCTGGATTTTATATTCTTTATTGTTTAACTGTCTAACATCTATCTATTACACCGAACTAAATCACGTCCTGTCTGTTTCACGGGAGATTATTGTAGAGAGCATTGTCACTGTGAAATAAGAAATGCACAGGAAATATGTCACACAGTACACACACACTGCCCTTAGATCACCGCAACTTCCTGTTTTGTAACCCATTTCACTGAAACCAGCGTGACTGTTATTATTATTTGCTCCTCAGCGTGAGACAGAAGACTGAGATGAAGCTCTGCATTTTTCTCGGCCTCATGCTTGGGCAGAGTGTGCTGCCCTCAGCTCAGTCTGGTGAGTGGAAAGTCTGCTGTCTGTACAGATATAAATGGAGTATTGATCAGTTATTAGCTTCAGTACAGAAAAGTCACACAAACTTCATGTGTGAAATTTAGTCACCTGTTTTTACAAGTGATTTTTACACGTGTGTGTTTGTGTGTTTGTGTGTGTGTGTGTGTGTGTAGTCTTGTGTGAGAGACTATCAAATAAAATTTATTTAACAGAAGCTTTCATATTACGTTTTAGACTTAACAATAAGTGAAGTCCTGAGTGGCACAGGTCACCTAGAGACCGAATCCTGACCACTGAGTCTGACAATCCATTGAATTTTATTTAACACGGCCTTTAACAGAAGTCGCTTCCCACTAGCTGCTCTCCTGTAGATCTCGGAATCGTGGAATGTCATTGTTGACCGCCAGTTGGAGAGCTGTGACAAATAATGTAATATTTCACAGATATCTAAAATAATAATCCTACATCATGTTCCACAAATAAATTCCATCCATTCTACAAATATTTCAACAAATACAAAATGCAGCGTGTCCAAAGGTCTTCCTCTTTGTTACCTCTGAGTTTGTGGAGATTTTCTCAGCTTGACTTTTGATTTCTGGAAGAAGGACTTCCTCTTCCACAGCAGCTGATGGTGATATTGGTCAGTTTACACCAGTGTCCAGGCAGAAGAGTTACAGCAAGCGGTCAGTTAGAGTTTCAAGTTAATAGATGTGGTGGAGCTGGAGATATAATTTCAGCTTTTGCTTTCATTTTTGGCGTGTGCAGTCTCAGATTCTTTTCCTTTTCATTTGGTTTATTTCCTTTTAAAAAATATACAGAAATATATGCAAATATAAAGAGATATACAGTAAAAAGCTACAATTGAAACTTAAATGGATCTGTTGGGCTGCCGTGTGCTGTATGTACTGAGTGGTTGCCAGATATTTCTGCCATATGATGGTGAGGTTCCAGTGGGTTCAGTGGCGGCTTCTCTTGCTGTTAGTTCTTCAGGGCTCACCAGCTATGGTTCAGTGTGGTTGTTGCCCACATGGCTATATACACTATATAGCCAAAAGTTTTGGGACATCTGCCTTTACATGCACATGAATGTAATATGGAGTTGTCCCGCCCTTTGCAGCTATAACAGCTTCAACTCTTCTGGGAAGGCTTTCCACAAGGTTTAGGAGTGTGTTTATGGGAATTTTTGACCGTTCCTCTAGAAGCACATTTGTGAGGTCAGGCAGTGATGTTGGACGAGAAGGTCTGGCTCACAGTCTCCACTCGAATTCATCCCAAAGGTGTTCTATGGGGTTGAGGTCAGGACTCTGTGCAGGCCAGTCAAGTTCCTCATCCATTGATTATCTTACACAGGGAACCTGGAGTCTTTCCCAGGGAACTCTGAGCACAAGGCAGGTGATACCCTGGTCCATCACAGAGCTCAGTCTCTCTCTCTCTCTCTCTCTCTCTCTCTCTCTCTCTTTCTTTCTTTCTTTCTTTCTCTCTTTCACACACAGACACATACTACAGACAATTTTAGAGACACCAGTCAGACTACAGCGAATGTCTTTGGCTTTGGACTGGGAGAGAAAAGCAGACTACAAGTAGGAAACCCCAAAGACATGGGGAGAACATGGAAAAACCTGTAAAATGCATGAATCCTGTGTGAAAAACTGTATAGACATATCAACCGAAAAATGTTTTGTTCATGTTTTACAGCCACATTTGTTCAGAGAATCCCAGAAGGCAGTGATGTCATCGTTCCCTGTGAAAACGAGGGGAGAGTGGGGTGGAGTAAACTAGCTGATAAAAAGAGAGCGCTCATCTTCCAAGCTTCAACTGAAGATGACCCTGATCAGATCAAACCTTATTCAGATCCCAGATACAGACTATTAGCTAATCTATCCCTCGTGATAACAGAAACGTTAGTATCAGACTCAGGGATTTACTACTGCAACGCTACTCCTGTGGTGGATCTGCAGGTCAGTGGAGTAAAAGGTGAGTATGTAAATGATCAGCTCTTTTATTTAAGGATTTATACCAATCAGCCATAACATTATGACCACCTGCCTAACATTGTGTTGGTCCCTCTTTTGCTGCCCTGACCCGTCCTGCACTGTGTATTCTGACACCTTTCTATCAGAACCAGCGTTAACTTCTTCAGCAGTTTGATCAACAGCAGCTCGTCTGTTGGATCGGATCACACGGTCCAGCCTTCACTACCCACGTCCATCAATGAGCCTTGACCGCCCATGACCCTGTCTCCGGTTCACCACTGTTCCTTCCTTGGACCTCTTTTGATAGATACTGACCACTGCAGACCGGGAACACCCCACAAGAGCTGCAGTTTTGGAGATGCTCTGATCCAGAGGTCTAGCCATCACAATTTGGCCCTTCATCAAATTCGCTCAAATCCTTACACTTGTCCATTTTTCCTGCTTCTAACATCAACTTTGAGGACAAAATGTTCACTTGCTGCCTAATATATCCCACCCACTAACAGGTGCCATGATGAGGAGATACTCAGTCTTATTCACTTCACCTGGCCTGGTCATAGTTTTATGGCTGATCGGTGTATGTGTTATTTATTAGGCCTCTGTTATTACTGAGGATGGTTTAAGTGAATATATGGCTATATAATGTAACAGATAAGCAGATTTAAAAAGGTGTGTAATGGCTAATCTTTACTTTATGGAAGGAGTCTCCAGTGTCAGCTCTTTGTAACACTTCTGACAGCTCCAGGACAGAGGAGTTTACATTTCTTTGCAGTTTCTCAGTAATACTGTTAACATAACTATAAACAGAAAAAAGAAATCTGTTGCTATGGTTACAATCACAGCTATAAACAAACAAGCACTAATATCTTTATTACAGTTTCTTCAGAGATCTTAACTGATGACGACAAGAGTGCATCTACCACAGGTGAGAGACAAACTGATGAACACCTCTGAAAGAGAAAGGCATAAATTTCAAAAATTCCCAATGTAATGGAGTAAAATTCTAAATAAAATTTTAGTTTATCACTTCTTCTCATCCCTGTAATCAATCTCTCTCTCTCTCTCTCTCCTCTCTCTCTCTCTCTCTCTCTCTCTGTCTCTTATTTACACTATATTGCCAAAAGTTTTGGGACGTCTGCCTTTACATGCACATGAATGTAATATGGAGTTGTCCTGCCCTTTGCAGCTATAACAGCTTCAGCTCTTCTGGGAAGGCTTTCCACAAGGTTTAGGAGTGTGTTTATGGGAATTTTTGACCGTTCCTCTAGAAGCACATTTGTGAGGTCAGGCACTGACAGAAAGTTGACAGAAAGATGGGTACACTGATGATCTTACACAGGGTCACAGGGTACCTGGAGTCTATCCCAGAGAACTCTGGGCACAAGGCAGGGGATACCCTGGTCCATCCCAGAGCTCAATCCCTGTCTCTCTCTCTCTCTTACACACACACATACACACAAACACACACTCACAAACAAACACACACACACACAAACACACACACATACACACACACATACACACGCACTACAGACTGGGGGAGAAAAGCGGAGTACAAGGAGAAAACCCCAAAGACATGGGGAGAACATAGTATGACATCAGAAATTTGTTGCTGTGGTTACAATCACAGCAATAAACCAACAAGCACTAATGTATTTATTTTAGTTTCCTCCCAGATCCTGATTGACGACGATGACAAGAGTGCATCTGCCAAAGGTGAGAGACAAACTGATGAAAACATTAGATAGAGGGAGGGAGGGAGAGAGAGAGAGAGAGAGAGAGAGAGAGAGAGAGGGAGAGAGAGAGAGAGAGAGAGAGAGAGAGGCATAAAATTAAAAAATTCCCAATGTAATGGAGCAAAGTCCTAAAAATCACCTTCAATCTCTGTAATCAATCTGTCTCTCTCTCTCTCTCTCTCTCTGTCTGTCTGTCTGTCTGTCTGTCTGTCTGTCTGTCTCTCTCTCTCTCTCTCTAGGTGGAGTGAGTGGAGTTGGGCGAGAGTTACTCGTCTGTCTAGCCGCTCTGTTTCTTTTCCTCTCTGCAGTAGAGTGATCCTCCATCAGCCTCAGCATGGATTAGAGGAAGTCAGTCACTTGTCACGGGACTAAAAGAGTTTCATGATTACGTTCTGTTTCTATAATCAAATAAACATTCATTTTTGTTCTACATTCTGTTATTTCATTAATATATTAACAACCTGATGCTTTTTAACTTTGATCGCAACTGGATGAACTCTTTCCCAGAGGCCAAAAAATGGAGTTTCCCCTGAGAGGATTTCAAATAAAATTTCTTTTTATTTGTCACTTACACAATCATACACACTACCACATGTAGTGAAATGTTTTTAGAAGAAGATAGAAGAAAATAATAATCTAAAATAAAAAGAATATCAAGTATAAAAAGAAAAACATTTATATAAAAATTATACACAATATAATATAAAACAGACTTTCAATTATACAATACATAAAAATAAAAAATAGAATAAAAATAAACAACAATAGAATAGATATAAATGGAATAAGCAGAATAAAAGAATGGAATAGACAGAATGTTCAGAGTTAAAGTATCGTGTGCAGTGGTGTGTATTTAATGTTAATACCAAAACAATGACAGGTTTATATATTTATTTAGCCTTATAACATATAATGGTGACAACCCATCCGTTGTGTCTGTAATATTAAATATAACAAATGTCTGAAAACAGAATCAGGCAAAAATTACACAATAGTCTCCTTTGTGGATCTTAGACCCATCCGACTGCATAATGACCAATGTGGACGTGATTACTTCCTCTTTCACACAGATTTCACGCAATCCTAAGCATTCGTCTCAGTTCTCTCGTTACCGTTCACTGAGTTGTGTGTTATCAGTATGACTTTGGTGTGTTCCTCTACCCATGTTGAATTTTCTGTTCTGTTCAGTATTTTTTATTTCATCTAGGTGTTTATAAAGTGACATTTAAGTTAGTTAGAAATTACTTCCTTTTACCTGAGTAAATGTTTGGCTGGATACTAAAACTTTAAGACATTAATCAACATCAGACTTCCCAACATCATCACAGATACATTCTCATGAATAAAATTAACAACTTTAGGGTGATTTTACCCAGCTGGGGGTCTGAGGTCCAATAACAGACACTTTGTCTCTACTCAACAACCTTGTGCCACCACCAGAAGGCGGCAGAGAGTAAACAGAGACCTTGACACGCCACTGTTTTTTACCATCCACCTGCATTTCTTTATTCTCTGCTTCACTGTTTTTCACCTCACCTCGACTAGTCAACATCCTCACAGTGGCAACATAAATAAATTAATCTTATTTATGGGTTTGTCCATCCATTTATCTGTCCATGCATCCATCAATCCATTCATCCATCCATCCACCCATGAATTCATCCATTTATCCATCCATCCATCCATCCATCCATTCATCCTTAGTTTAAATCGCTGACCACAGCAGTATTTGAGTTTGCTCAAAGTCAAGTAAATGCAAGTTTGGTCTATTCATTTCTTATAGGTGTATTTCTAACACATTATCAACACACAAGGGATAAAAAAAAACATTATTCAGAATGAACTGATAATGTTACAGATACAAATAAGTGGGGCACTATTTTCTTCCCCATTTGGTCAATTTTCCAGTGTCCACTCATCAGCCAATCATATCACCCCAAACAGGGGAGGTAAAGGTTAACATCTCCTTCCATCAACCAGGTGAGACTGAGTGTTGTGTCCTCAGCATAGCAATGATGTGACAGTTAAATCAAAATGAAAAAGAAAAGGGGCCAAACACTGAGCCTTGTGGGATTCCACTGGAGCAGATATGGACTCATTCAGTGCCACTGGATCTGACTGCCCTTCTAGGTAGTAAGCAAACCACTGACATGTAAGGACACTGACTCCAAGTCATCAGAAGTAAGAGGAGATAGAGAGAGGAGGAGGAGGAGGAGGAGAGAGAGAGAGAGAGAGAGAGAGAGAGGGAGGGAGAGAACAAGTATGGTCAAAAGGCCAAAGGGCAGGGCTTGGAATTAGGACAGAACTGAAATAACACTCCATGACAGACAATCCTCAAAAAGTCTCTTTGTTTAGGCTTATGAGGACATAAAGATATGCATCACACTTATCCATTGAATGCTGCATGGGATAAATAAGGACTGATAGTCTTAAAATACAAAACTATAGTGCTTTTAGAAACCAGGTCCACCCTCAACAATCTAGAACAAGACAGAATCCATTCTTCAAAGAACAACAAGGAAGTAATCTGAACACCTTGTTCTGAAACTACTCTTTCTTTTTGTGTAAATTTCCCATTGGGATGAATAAAGTATCTATCTATCTATCTATCTATCTATCTATCTATCTATCTGTCTATCTACCTATCTATCTATCTATCTATCTATCTATCTATCTATCTATCTATCTATCTATCTATCTATCTATCTATCTATCTATCTATCTATCTATCTATCTATCTATAATAAACCTACAGGAACAGATCAGCAAACTGACTGAGTCAGAAACTGATGAGAGACTCAACAGCAGAACTCCATTTAAGGCATGTGTTAAGGTGTTGGATTTATGTGGCCACAGTGTGTGTCATTGTGCTGTATCACATCCTCCTCCTCAGCACCTACAGTCGCTCTCTGCTGCAGCTATGCTTCTCACATCTACAACTCTTTAACACTGTGTGAACACTGAGATGCCACGGATATAAAGGTCACTAAGATGGTAGTAATCTCCTGCATCTTCAGTCTGGTCTCTGATGGACAGCGTGAAGTGGGATGTGGTAGCTCAGTGGTGAATATGTTAGCCTACTACTCGTAAGGTTGTGAGTTTGAATCCCAGGCCCACCAAGCTGCCACTACTGGGCCCCTGAGCAAGGCCCTTAACCCTCAGTTGTATAAAATATGAGATAAGATGGATAAGGGTGAATGCTAAATACCAGATGTGAAGTCTGTATCTTTAAAACAAACTGGACTACCTGATTGTAAACTATTAACATGGTGGATCAGATGTTTAGGAGCTTTTCCAGGTTTCTGCAGGTACCAGTGTAGATAATTACCATCTTACACTCTGAGAATGGTTCTACAGTTGAGGGTGACTGTGTTTCCTGGAGCAACAGTTTACACTGAAGGAGTCTGAGTCACAATCAGCTGACCTCTGGATCCTGAAAAGAAACATAGATGTTGTAGAAACATATATGTGTGTAGAAGAATTAGTAGGAAATGAAGGGTGTGAAGCTGTGAGATGATTGAAACTCTCACCTTGAGTCATGATTCAGAGTCATGGTTGCTGTGGGTGGAGTTTTAGTCACAAGGCTTGCTGAGCACTAAAGCATGAGCTGCCAATGCAAAGTGGAATCTTTTGTGTGTGAGATGTTTATGTTTTCATTGTAATTTTCAGATATTTCTCCTGTACTATGTGGATAACATTTGGCTCCATGGCCCTGAAAATCTCAGTGTTCCTCCCAGCAATCTAAGATACCAAAGAATAAATTCATTTACAAAGGTGCAGGTCATGGACTTGCCTAACATTAACATTAACACTAACATTGCCTGTGAGAACCAACTCCACAGGTGTCCCTGTAAAAATCCAACATAGGCATAGGAGATAAGAGAGAGGTTGAAAAGTGTGGGAAAGATCTGGGTGTATAAATGAGTGAGTGAGTAATTAATTTTTTTGTCAGATTCAGTAAGAGTGGATGTTGAAGCTAGTACAGGAAGCATGCTCCCTCTCCGGTGTTTCAGTCTGCTGCTCTTGAGCGCTGTTCTGGGGTTTCCGCTAAACACTGATGTTGAAAGGAACAGCATTAACATCACGAGGTAAGACTATGATGAGTCTTATCTCACAGATCTTACTGAGTAACCTTTAGGATGTTGTAAAGCTTTGTTTCCCTTCCTCCTCCAGTGAGCATGACTCCTCTTATGCTGTTGAGTCAAAAAACAACACTGTATATTTAATGTAAGTACATAAATTCTGTCACATAAAATAAAATGGTCTGGACATGAACTACAGAAATGTTTCATGATGAATGGGTGATTGTCATGGTGTTGTGAGGTACTGAAGTCCCAATAAATTTACAGACATTTTTAACTTACTTTTAATTAAACTTCTGTTTTTACAGTTTATGTGAATTTATATGTATTTGTCTTTTCACTGCATGACTGTTTACTGTATTATAAGTGCTGCTGTGCAGCGCCACACAGAAGAGGACAGTTTCTGTGTCTACATAGATCAGGCATAACATTATGACCAGTGCCAGGTGAAGTGAATAAGACTGATGATCTCCTCATCATGGCACCTGTTAGTGGGTGGGATATATTAGGCAGCAAGTCAACATTTTGTCCTCAAAGTTGATGTTAGAAGCAGGAAAAATGGACAAGCGTAAGGATTTGAGCGAGTTTGACGAAGGGCCAAATTGTGATGGCTAGACCACTGGATCAGAGCATCTCCAAAACTGCAGCTCTTATGGGGTGTTCCCGGTCTGCAGTGGTCAGTATCTATCAAAAGTATCATATAAGTCCTATAAGTACCCATGGAGGCCCCAGCTCACAACTTACAGGACTTAAAGGATCTACTGATAACATCTTGGTGCCAGATCCCACAGCACACCTTCAGGGATCTAGTGGAGTCCATGCCTCGATGGGTCAGTGCTGTTTTGGCAGCAAAAGGGGGACCAAAACAATATTGTCGAAGGCTGGCCCTGTGATCTGATCCAACAGACGAGCTACTGTTGCTCAAATTGAAGAAGTTAATGCTGGTTCTGATAGAAAGGGGTCAGAATACACAGTGCATAATGGGTCAGGGCTGTTTTGGCAGCAAAAGGGGGACCCACACAATATTAGGCAGGTGGTCATAATTTTATGCCTGATCAGTGTATATTTCTTTACACTCTGGAAATTTGAGTTCACTGAGAATCTAAAGCTATATGTGGATTTCTGTAAAGCTGCTTTGTGACAATGACTGTTTATAAAAGCGCAATATTAAGTAATACTGTGCTTAATTGGGTTTTAAAAATGTCATTTTGGATTTTTTTTTACTTTGTCCGTTTTGTCCAAAAATAAACTAAAGTCTTCTTATATTTAGTGCTGTTTTCAGATCCTGAAAGTTTCCAAAAGTTTTGTTTAAATGCAGATTTGTAATTTGTGTATTGATTTATGTCAGATTTCTTAAAATCGAACACAGAAGCTTGGCGATAGAAGCAAAGCCAGTACATGTACTTGAGCAGTAATTTGACATCATAATACTTATTCTGAACACATACACTATATTGCCAAAAGTTTTGGGACACACCTCCAAATCATCATTTTTCAGGGGTTGGGCTCGGCCCCTTAGTTCCAGTGAAAGCAAGTCTCTGCTGTAATTCGTCCCAAAGGTGTTCTATGGGGTTGAGGTCAGGACTCTGTGCAGGCCAGTCAAGTTCCTCCACACCAAACTCACTCATCCATGTCTTTATGGACCTTGCTTTGGTCACTGGTGTGCAGTCATGTTGGAACAGGAAGGGGTCATCCCCAAACTGTTCCCACAAAGAGCATGAAATTGTCCAAAATGTCTTGGTATGAAGCTGAAGCATTAAGAGTTCCTTTCACTGGAACTAAGGGGCCGAGTCCAACCCCTGAAAAACAACACCTGACCTCAATGATCTAGAGGGGTGTCCCAAAACTTTTGGCAATATAGTGTAAGTGCAGGATAAGAAATTTATCATACAAAAACCGACATTCTAGATTTCCTTTGTATTAGTCCTTAGTACCTTTTAAGGTACACCACTGAATGTGTTTTTAAGGTACTGAGAATGAAGAGAGTAAAATAAATGATGAAGATGGACAGAGAAATAAAGATGATGACTAAAGATATTCCCTGCTCTTTTTCACAGTAACTGTAATGACTTCGTCTGCAATATAACCCAGAACTACACTGTGTCCAGGTGAGTATTCTGTCCAGTGTGAAACAATTCAGCAAGAAACCCTGTATCTCAGAGTTATTTAAATATCAGCTCCTCCATCTGCTTGTCCTGTTACTAAGAAAACACAAAGTGTGAACTCCTTTGAGTAGAAGGTGTCAGAAAACTTACAACTACACCTCATTGCATAAATGTTAAAAATAAACGTGTCCTTACAGAAAACTTCACTTTTTTCAGTTTTCATTTCCATAACACACTGACCATACGCCTCCCTGTGAACGAACTGTTTCTATAGATATTATAACGCATAATACGCATGATATAAACATGTGATTCAAGGCTGCGCTGCTGTCAGAGCTGCTGTTATAGACAGTTCATTAACATCTTCACAATCAACGTCTTCACAATAAACATCTTCACAATCAACACCTTCTGAATCCAGAAATCAGCCTCTCTGTGGAGTAATTTCACAATAATAGGCGTATGTAGTAATAGATAAGGTGAGCTGAAACATATGCTTGTCACATTTAACACAATAATAGAGTTAACTGTATTTCAGAATGGTTCAATATTGTCTTTTTTTAAACAGAAGGAAGACTCTCAAAATGTAAGTTCTCCTATTTTATTCGATGACAGATGAACCTTTCTAACTGCTGCAGATTCTGCACATACATTTCACTAACTTCTCACCATATACATAATGTCTAATGCAATGAATCAGACTCTGATGTTAACTGTGAACCCCGGATGCATGAGCTTCTCTCTGTCCAAATAGTGCAAGACGTTTATTTTTCTTACCTACAATGCACGTGCATCATCTGGACAGTGGGCTGCGGCCTGGTGATGAAGAAAGTGATGATACTCGGAGCCCTCATTCCCCTGGAAAGAAATGAGAGGTGAAACAGAGGAAGAAGAGAAACCTCAACCATTTCACACTACAGCATTTAGTGCTGTGATTGAGTTTAATTGTATAATTTAGAATATAATCAAACTCATGTGTAATCATTTTACTTATATAACTAATTTCAACAACAAAAAGATACAGATGTGGTAATGTTAAGTAGTCTTTATTTGTCACATCTACATTACTGTACAGTGAAATACTTTCTTCATATATCCCATCCTTGGGGGGTTGGGGTCAGAGCATGGGGTCAGCCATGATACAGCGCCGCTGCTCGTTGGTGCTGGGGCTTGAACCCTGATCTACCACCGCCACCATTTTTGTGTACACTTGACTGCCACTTCTGTATTCCATTTAGTTTTAAAAACTACAATTATAATAGCGTAGCATTGTAAAGCTTGAGTATACATCACGGTCCACCAAACTAACATCATTTACTGCATTAACTAACATTTACAAACTATAACTTTCAGTAGTAATGAACTGAAATTCATCTTAAAATATATAATGTTTATAGGGTATTAATTGATGTTCTGTTAATAATAAATCACATCACAAACATCTGGCTTCTGTTTCATTTCATTTATGCTTTAGGCAGATGTTCTTATCCAGAGTGACTTACAAATTTATCTCATTGTATACATAACTAAGGGTTAAGGGCCTTGCTCAGGGGCCCAGCAGTGGCAGCTTGGTGGACCTGGGCTTCAAACTCACAACCTTCTTTACCTTCAGTAATCCAACACCTTCACCAATAAGCTACCAGATCCCACAGTACAGTTTCAAAATTTATTATTGAGGCAGAATTATAGTCCCCTGCATGCCTCAGGTACATAATAACCTAATACAGCCATAACTAAATATGAAGCATGAATAATAATAACATATAAAAAAATAACCAGAAGCAAAATACATGAACATAACAATCAGAACTTAAGCACAGTGAAGGAGGAGAAGGAGATTGTACAGAAGAATAATTGAAGAATAAAAGATCGCAAATCCTGACAGATAGATAGATAGCTCTGAAATTTTCTACTAATTATAAACATTTCATAAAAACATTTCTCTTTCTTACAGTTAGAGTATGCTCGCAAGGAGACATAAAACATTTTAACAGTGAAAAGTGGCATTTTCTATTCTCTCCATCTCCTTAACCCTTGTACATCCAGAATATTTTCTTGTGGAGTGAATCAGTGGCATCAAAATAGCAGGTCCACTCCTTATACCATAGATACTGCTTGACATACACCACTGGCTTTGGGATCTGGAGTCAATAAGAAGCCTCACCTCATGGGGGTCAGTGGGTCATGTTCATGGCCCTTGGATAAATCCAGTGTCATAGAACAATAGATCTGCCAATATTATGAAGAGGACTAAATATGGTACTCAGTAAGCTCTGTGTAAATGGGCAGGAAATAAAAATAATCATTAAAAACTCTCTGGGACGCCTAAAGGAATCGCAGTGGGTTTGAATATTTTTGGAAACTCCAACACATCTCTTTCTCTGTCAACCCTTTTGGTCAAACTCGCTCAAATTATTACGCTTGTCCATTTTTCCTGCTTCTAACACATCAACTTTGAGGACAAAATGTTCACCTGCTGCCTAATATATCCCACCCACTAACAGGTGCCATGATGAGGAGATACTCAGTGTTATTTACTTCATCTGGCACTAGTCATAATGTTATGGCTGATCGGTGTACACATGCAATATAATATGTAAATGACGGTGCATATGATGTGTTATTAAATTGCTTATTGTAATACAAAACAACATTTTACACTAATAAAACGTTGTTCAACAACACACTGAAAACGACACACTTCTCACTCCTAGTCGGTAGGTGGCGGTATTTGCAGGTTAAGTCACACTGCACAGAAGGACAAGGAACCCACAGCAGCCGAGGGAGAAGACCGAGAGGAAGACGTAAAAAATGGAGAAGCTAGGTTAGGCATCGCCGAAAGCTATATAATAGCACCTGAAAGTGAGCTAGCTAGCTGACTAATCCGCATCGTATTTTATCAGTAACTAAATTAACTCGCTAGTTTATTATTTAACGTTTTAATCCCACAAGAAGGCACAATCTGCTGGGTGAGTTCTTTTTTTTAACACTTCACTGATGTGAATGTCAAATGACTTATTTCCCCCTACACATGCGCACTCCGTAGGGTGTGAAGTAACGGCTAGTCAACTCAGTCTAGTGCACTACTACAACAACAAGGAGCGAATTGGGATCCGGCCCAGGTTTAGTTTCGCGATATCTGGGCTGCTGCAGGTAGATAAGACACTTCATTTATAAATTGATCTCGTTTCCTGTCTAGCTGCAGAAACACGTATCATTTAAATATGTATTTAAACTCCCGATATTTACTCTCAATATGCTAATTAGTGATTAGCTAGCTAGGCCTCAGACGTTCTTCACGTGCCACCGTGTTCCTGAAGCTCAATAATACACACTTTGTTCAGGTAACGAGAGAGAGAGAGAGAGAGAGTGTGTGTGTGTGTGTGTGTGTAGGTGTAGGTATACACACATCTGGTTTTAAAGATGTACACATCTGGCACAGGGATGAAGAAGAATTCTTTTGCAGCTGTGTGTGTGTGTGTGTGTGTGTGTGTGTGTATATGCATTTTGTCTCCTTCAGAAGTGATGGATAAGACACTGAGCAGCAGTGCGCCGGTTGTCCAGGTGTGTTTCCCCAACGTGAGAGCACAGGTGCTGGACAACCTGAACCGTCAGCGAGAAGAAGGACGACTGTGTGATCTGTCCATCCAGGTTCAGGGTCAGGTGTTCAGGGCACATCGCTGTGTCCTGGCGGCTTCCTCGCCCTACTTTCATGACCAGGTATGTATCCAAAAAAAAAATCCCCAAAACATCCATGGATTCATATAGAATTAAAAAAAATCCCTGAGATACTCCAGTACATTACTCAACCTTCACATGTAAAACTAATCCAGTTCAAGTTTTTGAGAATTTATTTTCCCTGATAATCTTTACTAGAGTATATATACACCGATCAGGCATAACATTATGACCGGAAGTGAATAAGACTGAGTATCTCCTCATCATGGCACCTGTTAGTGGGTGGGATATATTAGGCAGCAAGTCAACATTTTGTCCTCAAAGTTGATGTTAGAAGCAGGAAAAATGGACAAGTGTAAGGATTTGAGCGAGTTTGACCAAAAGGGCCAAACTGTGATGGTTAGACCACTGGATCAGAGCATCTCCAAAACTGCAGCTCTTGTGGGGTGTTCCTGGTCTGCAGTGGTCAGTATCTATCAAAAGTATCATGTAAGTCCTTTAAGTATCCATGGAGGCCCCAACTTACAGGACTTAAAAGATCTGCTGCTAACATCTTGGTGGCAGATCCCACAGCACACCTTCAGGGATCTAGTGGAGTCCATGCCTCGATGGGTCAGGGCTGTTTTGTCAGCAAAATGGGGACCAACACAATATTAGCCAGTTGATCATAATGTTATGGCTGATTGGTGTATATTCTTTACACTCTATGAAATTAACTTTGAATGAATTCATGAAATTTTAGTTCATTAAGAATCGAAAGCTTGGTGTCAAACCCTTGTTGGCAATCACAGACGTCAGACATTTCTTGTAGTTGGCCACCAGGTTTGCACACATCTCACATCTCAAGGAATTCGGGCCCACTCCTCTTTGCAGATCCTCTTCAAGTCATTAAGGTTTTGTGGCTGACCCTTCAGCTCCCTCCACAGATTTTCTATGGGATTAAGGTCTGGACACTGGCTAGGCCACTACAGGACCTTAATGTGCTTCTTTTTGAACCACTCCTTTGTTTCCTTGGCCGTGTGTTTTGGGTCATTGTCAGGCTGGAATGTCCATCCACGACCCATTTTCAATGCCCTGGCTGAGGGAAGGAGGTTCTCACTCAAGATTTAACGGTACATGGCTCCGTCCATCGTCCCTTTGATGCAGTGCAGATGTCCTGTCACCTGGGGATGGTGTACTTGGGGTCATAGGCAGCATTCCTCCTCCTCCAAACACGGCGAGTTGAGTTGATGCCAAAGAGCTGGATTCTGGTCTCATTTGGCCTCAACACTTTCACCCAGTTCTCCTCTGAATCATTCAGATGTTCACTGGCAAACTTCAGATGGTCCTGTACATGTGCTTGTTCTTTAGCAGGGGGACCTTGCGGGCGCTACTGGATTTCAGTCTTTCACGGCGTAGTGTGTTACCAGTTGTTTTCTTGGTGACTATGGTCCCAGCTGCCTTGAGATCATTGACAAAATCCTCCAGTGTAATTCTGGGCTGATTCCTCGCCGTTCTCATGATCATTGAAACTCCATGAGGTGAGATCTTGCATGGAGCCCCAGACCGAGGAAGATTGACAGTCCTTTTGTGTTTCTTCCATTTGGGAATAATCGCACCAACTGTTGTCACCTTGGCGATGGTCTTGTAGCTCATTCCAGCCTTGTGTAGGTCTACAATCTTGTCCCTGACATCCATGGACAGCTCTTTGGTCTTGGCCATGATGGAGAGTTTGGAATCTGATTGATTGCTTCCTTCTGTGGACAGGTGTCTTTCATACAGTTAAGGAGCTGAGATTAAGATCACTCCCCGAGAGTGCTCCTACTGTAATCTCAGCTCATTACCTGTATAAAAGACACCTGGGAGCCAGAAATCTTTCTGACTGATACGGGATCAAATACTTATTTCACTCAATAAAATGCAAATCAATGTAGAACTTTTCTGAAATGTGTTTTTCTGGATTTTTTGTTGTTATTCTGTCTCTCACTGTTCAAATACACCTACCATTAAAATTACACACTGATCATTTCTTTGTCAGTGGGCAAACGTACAAAATCAGCAGGGGATCAAATCATTTTTACCCTCACTGTATATGTGGATTTCTGTAAATTCACCATCTTTGTTTTCATTTATACAAAACAATAATATGGTGTTGCCTGCAACCATGATTCACATTCCATCCTCATCTAAAATACATACATGAAGTGGGGTGAATCCTTATGCAGTCAAGCTTTTTGTTCACAAATGATGTTAATGTTTGTGTGAATGCTGATATTTCTATAGAAACCAGACACCAGTAAGCATTTTCTGAAGTGTGTATGAATCCAGAACGTTCTCTGTTTGTGTATGTTCCCTCAGGTTCTGCTAAAGAATGTGAGCACGGTGTCTCTGCCGTCTGTCATGGACCCGCTGGTCTTCGAGAGTGTCCTCAACTCCGCCTACACAGGCCAGCTGAGCATCGTGCGTGACGACATCGTCAACTATGTGACAGTGGCCAGCTTTCTGCAGATGTGGCACATCGTGGACAAGTGCACAGATATCCTCAAAAGATCAAGACCTTTGACCCAAGCCAGCCCAGGTGTAGAGTCTGGCAACTCCAGGCACCAAAGTCCCAGCAGCTCGGATTGCTGCCTGACCGAACCCGAGGAGCAGAAGAAGCCCCTCGCAGGAGAATGTGCCGCTCTTCCACCCCTGGCCACCTGGAGGAGGCCGCAGCAGGTGCCCCATCATGGTAAATGGGGCAAATCCAGGCTGTTTCTGCCCCCGCAGCACAGAGCCGATTCTCCCCCGGCGGGGGAAATGGAGCGGGCAAGTAGCCCAGAGGCTGCGAATGAGAAACGCAACTGGGTGCGCTCTCGCCTTCGCGAGAGCAGAGAGGTGGACGAGGAGGACAGAAGGCGAGGGGAGAGGTGGATGGAGGCAGATGAAGGTGTAGGGGAGGAATCAGAGTTGGAGGAGGAGGAGCGACGGGCCGGTGAGTGGAGCGTCTGCATCACTGCTGTTTAACTTTAACTCCTGTCCACCAGGGGGAGCTTGCGCTCTCTCTCTCTCGCTCTCTGTCTTTGTGCTTTCTTTCTCCCTCAAAGCGGATCAGACATTTTCTGCACCGCGAGAGTGTGTGTGTTCGTTGTTGTGTGTGTGTTTTCACCGTCTCTTCTGCTCTTCTCCTTCAGGAGGCTGTGGCTCAGGGGCAACTCTTAAAAAGGAGGGAGAGTCAGGGGGAGAGGGACAGGGTGCAGAGAGGGGCAAAGATCAGCAGGAAGGGTATCTGGCAGCAGCTCAGGACGCAGAGGAAGTGCTCGTTGCCACTCACTGTCCGATTTCCGGGCGCGCTCAGTGGCAGCCGGCAGCCGATTGGTCGACGGGTCCGTGCGCTCAGCCGGGAGGGAAGTTAATCGAGGACGCCGAGAAGGACGTAGAAGAAGTGGACTTTGGACGCTTCACAGAGGGAGGATTTGAGGGAGAGACGTATGACGAGATCGAGGATGGCACGGGACAAGTTTCCCAAAGGCCTTTGCTTCCCGTGTCTCCTGGCAACGCCGGGGGAATGGATTTTGTGCTAGGGCCTTCGGAGCTCCCGTGGACATCGGGCGCGCTCTCGTCCCCCTCCGTCCCTCCTTCCTCCTCTCCCGTGCCCTCCTCCTCGTCTCCGCCCTCCCTCGCGCCCTATGCTGGCAAAGTGCACTTCTGCCACTGCGGTAAAGCCTTCACGCTGAAGAGCATGCGAGACCGTCACGTCAAGATGCAGCACCTGAACCTGCGGCCCTTCGCCTGCCCCGTCTGTGCCAAGAGCTTCAAGATGAAGCACCACCTGACCAAGCACGTGAAGACGCACGGCGCTCTGAGGCCTTACGAGTGCAACGTCTGCGGCAAGAAGATCATCTGGAGGGACAGTTTCCTCAAACACCAAGCGCGCTGCCAACACCTCGCCAACAGGTCGGTCTGCGCAGACACCAACGGAGCGGAGTCGGATCAGGACAAGGTGGAGCTGGAGTACGAGGGTTACCCGGGTGAGGGACACGTAAAGATGGAGCAGGGAGAGCACGAGGAAGCTCCACTGGAGCATGTTCTGAAGGAGGAAGACGGAGGCAGCTACACTTGATGAGCAGATCATATCAACAAAGTGTTGGTACAGAATCCTGTAGATGTCGAGCGACATCCTCACGACTCCATCCACCACTGCAAGACCACATTATTTGTTCTTCTTCAAATTTCCATCACGATTTGATGTCTGCCTTGACTGGAGAAGATACAGTTCCTCAAGGAAACCATGATATTGTAGAATCACTGGTACTGCATGGTGATTACTCACACTTGCTTATCAGTATTATAATTTCACACTGGTTCAGAGACATAGCTCACAGCTTTCGGTACCTCAGTACCTTTCAGTACCTTTCTGTACCTTCGCATCTTTTTCAATCGCCAAATAACAGAAGTAGATTTTTTTAATGAATAATTTATTGTGCAGTCTAGGCTTTTCAGTTCACTCTGTGTGCAGCGTGCGGCATCAGGGTTTTTAAACAAAGCTGGAAAAGCGTCTGGAAATTTAAAATGATCACCAGAGCTGGAAAAGAATAAACAGTGTTCAGGAAAAAAGCTATCCATTGTATTTAGATGTTTCCTGAACTGATCTGGTTTAATGATTTACTTTTATATGAATTACTTTTAACTACATTTTACTAGTCAGTGTGCTTTATTTCAATTATGTGGGGTATCATTTCTGTGCTTTTTCACCGTGAAGTAAATATAACATGCAAACGGTCGCTTATTAAACCATTTGATTATTATTATGAAATGTGTGTGTTCCCTAATAAAGCTTATTCGCCCCGCACAAAAATAAAAAATCAGTGTGGGCTTGACCACAGTCAAGGAAGTAAAACTGTCCAGTAACAGAACAGATGATGCAGAATTATCACTCAACTTCGAGTCAAAGCTAAATAAAGAGCCTTGTTAGGGTTTTTTATTAAAGAAACCACTTTAAAATAGCCACTTTAAAAGAGACTTACTGACCTTTACACATTTTATATAGCAGCTCCTTTTTTTTGCAACAGCGTATGCTAATATGAGTTATCTCTCAAAAATCTCTCTTCTTTTTCTTTACAATAAAACCGAAAAAATGATGAAATATGAATCTAGGCTCATTTAAAGTTTTCTAACTCTGGATATTAGTTGAAGCAGTGGAAGCCCCGCCCCCTCCAGCCAGTGATCAGCTGCATGTCAAAGTAAATGAAGAATGTTTCGATGTGACGTAAGATCTATTGATGTATTGCTGACTTATAGCTCACATTAAATGTGTATATATTTAACAGCAGTCAGTTATATTTATTAGGAATTCCAACAACAATTGTTTTTGCAATATTTTTCTGAAAGGGGGGAAAAACTAACAGCATTTATTTAGGCACACAGTGTCATGCCCAAGACACTTTGAGGAAGGTGGCACATCCGTCCTCTCGCCTCCAACTTCCCCTCACACACACTTGGTGAGATCACACTCCCTTGGTCAGACTTATTTCTCTTCAGGGTTTGTGTATCTCTGTAAACTTTGGTTATTAATGAAATCCAACACAATACACACTCTTGTCATTAGGATTGGACTCGTCTCTACTCAATAATAGATTTCAGGAAGACAAGTCCATGTCTCTCAGGAGTCTGTATCGTTGATGGTCTCATTTTTTTTTTTTTTTTCTTTAAAGTTGCTTAGACACCATTGAGTTTAGTAGTTCCATAATTCCATAAAGATTTAGCAGCGAGGATGAGCAAGTCTGCTAATAGGACATCTTTTTTATCTTGTTTGTTTTTTCCAGAGCCATTTGGAAGTATATTAAAGTTTGCTGGAACACAGGGTACAGTTTTAAGAGTTTTAAAAATGAGTAAAGATGGCTACTCAAGCAAAGATGGCCAGTTTATGTGATTTAGGAACCCGGGTAGAACGACATACGGTACGCTGACGAGTGTAACTATATAATTGTTTAACATATCATTTTCTTTTAAAGTGTTGAATTGAATATTTTACATTTTATATAAAGTCGACAGGATTGGAACAACCTGAAGAAACCCGAAACCGTGCATCAGTGTAAGAGTGATGGATTTTGGCTTTTAATATCTTTATATAATGGTGAAGGCTCTGTCTGTGTGGTGGAGTCTGGAATCTGTATGGAATTTGATGTAAATGTGTCTCTGAACCTCAGCACATGGACTCACACACACACACACACACACACACACACACACGGTTCTCATGCTACGAAGTATGACGCGGAGTGTAAATAAATACGTACGACAGAGACCAGAACTGACCTGATGTCACAGGTCGACTTCCATATCGCCCAGACGTATTTCTGGAATTTCCTTTGGTTCATCGTGTGTTAGATTCTATCAGTTTGGTTCAGGAGACAAACGAGACTCTGATGTGGCTGTATTTATTAACGACTTGTTGATAGATGACCTGTTGCTGAGAATAACAAAAATTCTGTGTCTGCTTGATTACATGACTGCTTGATTACACACTGAATAAACATCAACACCTTTATACGGCAGTGTTTGTGGTTACTCGGTAACACATCAAGCTTCATTTTTTATGTTCAGGAGAGAGAATAAAGAGAAGCTGGTGAGGGAACGAGTGTTTATAGCTGCTATAATGTAAGTGAGAACCGGAACTAACTCGTATTGTGGATGTTCCATTAAACACGTAGTCTAAAATGGAATATATGTAGCTGTAAATTGAATAAACATGATGTGGTGTTCTTAATAGATGAAGTATTAACAGCTTTCTGTGGTATAAAAGGAATAAAACATTTCAATTTTTATAAAAAAAAAAAAAAAATTGACTGCATCTGATCACATGCTGCTTTCTTGACTTTCGACTTTTTGTGTTTATTAAGTCTCGGATTATGAAAGGCTTTTGGGAAACACTCACAAAACACTTTCGCATGTAGCACACGTCCATTAAGTTGTTTGTTATTTGATAAGATTTATTATTATCAGGAAGCCCACCCCCAGGTCAGCCACCCTGACCCTGATCTCTTATTGAAGTTTTATCAGGTTAATGGCAGTGAAAGAAGTTTCTGTAGTGTTTCTTCTCCTGATATTTCTGCAGTGCAGCGTTTGCAGTCTGCTTTGGTAATTTCTCATGAAATACTTGCAGATGGTGGTCATTTTGTGTCACCGGTTCCCCAGGCTAATGTCCCAGAGTATCACATGGATGTTGTCATGTTGGTAAATAAACACATCTGGTCTCAAGAGACCTTTATACTTTTTTTTTTCTTTTCCACTTCAGTCGATTCTGGAAGCCGCATGACTACACAGATGTTATGTTTACCTTCAAATCGCTAAAGAGGAAAAAGGCGTCAGGGAATCGTAGCAAGATGTCAAACCAGCACCTTATTTAATAGATGATGTTTGGCAAGGATTTATGTTTCATCAGAAGCATGAAAAAGCCATATTTTCAGGACCTGTTAAGCCAAGAATAAACACTTTGACAACACGACTAATGTGAGAAATGATGCTAGTATGAGCAGGAAAACTAGGGTAAGGTAAGTTTGTATAAAGAAAACAAAGTCTTATCAAACACTTTCACAGAAGAGTAAAAATTGATCAGAATTAGAGGGACATTTCATTTAATCAGGGTGGGCATAAAAACGATAATAGAATGTGTTTCTTTGCAAATAAATCTGTTCATGGCGTATGATGTAAAATGAATCAGAAAATTTCCACTGTACAAACTTCACATGCTTAATTCTTTGGAAGTGTGCCTCTTCATTAAGCTAAGGTTTGACCTTGTCTGTGTCCTAGCACATAAAACTCATCTTTCTCAACTTTCCACTCATTTTCACTGCGTTCTGGACTAACTGGAGCTTGTTTCTGCTCCTACTGGAACATCCAGACAGTAAGGCATTACAATAATCCAACCTAGAGGTAACAAAAGCATGAACTAGTTTCTCTGCATCATGAAGTGACATCATATTTCTTATCTAAGCAATATTTCTACCCTAGTGATATTATCTACAGGAGCTTCAAACGAAAGACCAGAGTCATTAATCACTAACTGCATACGATTTTAGTACAAGTACTGATAAAACACTACTGTACTAGTACTCTAGTTAGAGTTAACTAGAAGGTTCATGTTAATAAGCAGCTGCTGTCTAATGTTCTTTATATGTTCCCTAACTTCATTAACTTGGTGTCTGTCATCTGGCTTCACTGAAACATACAACTGTGTGTCATCAGCAATACCGTGTCATTGCAAATCACTTTATTCAGAGGTAGCACAGGAAAAAATCAAAGCAGCGAGCCTAAACGTCTTTCACTATGTAACTGGTAGACCTGCTCCAGCTTGAGAGACATGTTAGACAGTGACCTCTGGTGTTGGACAAGAGAATTCCTGAAGTCAGATAGGACCGGAATTTAGATTTTGCCATTTGTTTTACTTTGATTTCGATTTTGCTTTGATTTTACACAAATCAAATGCTGAATATTTGCAAAGAGTTAATTCTGTTGGCTTCTAAATCATTGAAGTTGGTGGTTTGGTTTGTTTTGGCTTGTGTTTACCAGTTTACATTCTGATGTGGAGTTTTTAATATCAGTTGTTATCATAATGTCAGATAACAGAAAATCTGTCATTTAAAAAGAACCTGGATTTTAGTGAGATGGATTTTCTACAATATATCCTGATGACATCTTCTGCAGGTAAGGATCTATGTTTGTTTTATATTTTAGAGATTTCACTGAGACTTTCATTGAACTTTTTTGTTCGGTATGGCACATTACTGTCTGATAACAGTCTATAGTGTGTAAAGAGAATTTTTAAGGCTACATAGAGGTTTGATTTCACTAAACTGGGTGGCATCATGTCTCTTTTACTGCTTTAAAGTGAGTTTCATATACAGACATTATGGTCTTTGTGGTCACTAGCATGTGAGTAGTATGTATTGCCATGGTAATGGTAAGACTACACATGTTTAAATCTGACCTCTAAAGGAGAACAAACTAATTCTGTGTCAGTAAATCATTCTCTTTGAATACACTCTTCCTGTATTGTTGAGTCATTGCAAAAAAAGAAAAGAAAAGAAAAAACGTAGATTATCGAAAACAATTTAATTAAATCAATTACTGTTAAAATATTAGCTGTAAAATTTAGCAATACTAAAAATCAGCATACAACACCCGCTAGATGGAGATATTTAACCTCATTTGTGAAATAAACATTACCGTAATGACCAGTAGAGCTACAGAGATCATATAAATCTAATGTATGAAAGATTCCAATTCCGACAAGTAAATGTTCGCAGAAGATGACAAAATGACTAAATGTTTGATTCTGACACTGCTGTTTGGAAGACTCGAGTGTAAATCCAGGAGAAGAACAGCAACAAATAAAGAAATGAACCTAGCGATATTCCTTAATAGGAACATAGAGAGCGCAGTGAGGTGTAACTGAGATTTGCGTTAACAAGCCTGAATGAATCCCTTCCTCCCAGAATAGAGCAGAAAATTTACCAGATGTTCAACTTCTTTAGATAAACTCTCTGAAGAGAGACAGACAAAAAGAACAGACACTGTCCAAAATGCAGCTTAAGATAGAAATGTCAACATTTTGTAGAATTTAAATTGTATTGTTGGATCATAAGCAGCTTTATGTTAAATTTCTCTGTGTTAAATTGTTGAATTGATATATTCTCTATTCTCCCCCTTCCCTATAGAATAGATGTGATCCTGTTTACTCAACTGCCTTTAGAAAAGGGAAATAATATATAGAGCATATAAAAGAAAGTAAATAAATAAAAGTTATACCATAGTCAGTATAGTTTACATGGATAATACAGTGTTTTATATTACATCTGAACAGATAAATGAAACTTGTTGCCAAGGCTGGAGTCCTGACCTCAACCCCAGTGAGCACCTTTAGGATGAACTGGAACACTGACCGAGGCTTCCTTACCCATCATCAGTGTCTGGTCATCAGTGTCATCAGTTTCTTCTCATAATAGTGGAGCTTGTTATAACAGGAAAGATTCCTCTTTCAAATGGGAATGAGATGCTTAACAAGCATATGTGGGTGTGATGGTCAGGATGTTACTGGCATTAAAGTGGACACATACCATCTGCCTAAGCATTCTTGAACACCAAGTTCACCCCTTCATGGCAACAGTATAACCTAAAGACATTGGCCTTTTTCAGCAGGATAATGTGACTTGCCACACTGCACAGATTGTTCAGGAATGGTTTGAGGAACATTTTGGAATTGAAACAAGAGTTAAAGGTGTTGACCTTCAATGTCCACAGCCATCAGTACCATTGATCTTCTGTGGGATGTGCTGGACAAACAAATGTGATCCATGGTGGCCCCATATCGCACCGTACAGGCTTTAAATGATCTGCTAATAATGTTTCCACAGCACACTTTCAGTGGTCTGGTGGAGTCCATATTTCAGTTGGTCAGAACTGTTTTGGTGGAACAACCTACACAATATTAGACACATGGTTTTATTGATTTATCTATTTATCTGATTGGTTTGGCTGTTTGTTTGTTTTGGGGTTTTTTTAACATCAAGAAATGTAGTCAAATAGTACATGTATTATAATATATGTGCTAGTGACTTTCACTGACACTGATTATGACACATAATTTGATATTTAACCTGCAGCACTCACAGTGCCATGTAAAGTTCTGAAACCAGATGAAAATGGCGCATGGAGACTATGACTAAGAGAGAGCAGTGATGTGTAAGTGAGATTTGCATGAACAGGGCATAACAGTTCCAGTTCTCCCAGAATAGAACAGAAATTTCACCAGATGTTCACCTTCATTGCCTTCAGTCAAACTCACTGAAGCACAACACACAGCACTGAATCTACAGCTAATCCCATTCTGTCAATCACGATTGACTCTAATAATAGAACAGAAAGTTTTTAAACTCAGCTTTATTTCAGCAGAACTACAGGAAGATCAACAGGACAGTGAACAGAGTAAAGACAGAAATGTCAGCATTGTGTAGAGCTCTATGTTAAACATGATCTTTAGATCCACTAGTCATCACACTGACTCTTTCTGAAGATGACTGGATGATTGATGTTATCATGTGAGACTGTACAGATAAACTCCTCCCCCTTTTCCCAGAGGTCTTTGCTAAGGGTCAGGGTGCTGCTGCATGTGAAACCGTCCTTCTTCTCTATTTCAGCGCTGGTCAGAACCCCATCCTTCACCTCTGAGCCGTCTACTGTCCAGCTCACCAGTGCCCCCTGTGGAGAGTAGCCAGACAGCAGGCAGAGCAGTGAGGCCGATCCCTCACACTCTTGTACAGGAGACGGAGGGAGCAGAGACACGGATGGTTTTACTGTGGGACCAGCTGGAGAGGAGACACAAAAACACATCATACGTGTGATTCTCACATAAATTGATCAATTCCAAACTATTAGAGACTATTTCACTCGCTGAGTCTCACTCAATGCTTTATCATTAAACATGTCAGTTTCAGTGCATAGACATACATCTAAGCTTCAAATTAGAAAGAATTGCACTGAAGAAACATCAGTACATTTCATTTTACCTTTATTTATGAATAACGAGAGATGGTGTAAACCATCATCTGCATGACAGTGATATGATTTAACCAAAATCCACCTTCTTTCTGATTTAGTGCTCATAGAGACCTCAAACACAAACCTATAAAATCCGTCCTCAGAGTTAAACACCTGAATTGCTTCATTGTCCAATAATAAAACACTAGAATTACACAATAATAAAATGCTACAATCACATACCTCACTGTAATTTATCTGGAGAAAATGCTTTTTTTTCATACTAAGTTTTATTACTTTATAGCCCAACCTTTTAGCAAATTTAACTGCAGCAAATGTAAACATAGAAATATTAATAAAATCAATTATACTTATAACTAATGCACTTATAAGTAATCTATTTAAGAATGTTCAGTAATGTAATTAGTAAAAAAACGAAATGAATTTTGTATTCATAAAAACACACTTACTTTTTATGATGAGTTTGGAGCCGCCACCGAAAGTGTACCACAGTGATACATTCTAATGAAACCGCCATACAAAAACCTCCATCACACTGCAGTGCACACACACACACACACACACACACTTTGCATTAGCAGCTCATGCTTCAGTGCTCTGTGAGTGTTTATAGCCCTGTGACTTTATCACTTCATGACTGAGAGCTGCTGCTCAGCAACTTCACCCACAGCAACCATGACTCTGATCAGCGTCTTCATCTGTACACTGGTCCTCTGGACTCAAGGTGAGAGTTTAACATTAGCACACCTTATACTTATTCTACTTATAAAAATATTAAAAAAAAAAAAATAAATAAATAATATATATATATATATATATATATATATATAAAACTTATAAAATTGCAATTGTTTCTCTTTAGCATCCAGAGGTCAGGGGACTGTGACTCAGACTCCTACATTGCAAACTGTTGCTCCAGGAAACACAGTGACCATCGGCTGTAGAACCAGTGAGAATGTGGATAGTGGTACCAGTCTATTCTGGTATCTGCAAAAGCCTGGAGAAGCTCCTAAACTCCTGATATCTGAGGCTACACAGTTAAGATCAGGTATTCCAGATCGCTTCAGCGGCAGTGGATTTAATACTGACTTCACTCTGACCATCAGTGGAGTCCAGACTGAAGATGCAGGACATTACTACTGTAAGGCTGAACACCGGGTCAGCGGCTGGGTGTTACACAGTGTTAGAGCATCATACAAAAACCTCAGTCAGTGAGAGTGCAGAGAAGTACTGCTGCAGCTGGGAGCAAGTGCAGGTGCTCAGGGACACACTGTGGTCGACTGATAAAGTCATACTGACATATGACTTGTGTGAGGAAGCAGTGACATTAAACACACTGACTAGCACTGTTCCTCTTTCTGCTGTTGTTAGTGTCAAGTGTGTCGTAAATCTAAAACTATATAATAATTCAACATAATTCCTATCTTTTTTTTTTTAAATAAAGGCTGGATTATACAGTGAGATGTAGAGCATAGTGACACATGGTCCAGTATTTAACATTCAATCAAAAAACTGTAACACGTTTCGCCACAAGGCCTGGAGTGATTTCAGCATGTTTGGATGGTTTTTATCTGAGAAAAAGCCTCTGTAAAACCACCCTATCCCACAGCTGAGGCATCACATGGACACAGGAAGTGATCAGTCCTGTTCTTGGTGATGTCACTGTGGTGCCCCATTTTCTCCACTTGTTGATAATGACCTTCCCAGTGTTCCATGGTACATCTAATGTTTGGTCCTAAAGCAATTAACCATTTTTACAATGCTTTACTGTATAGAGTATACAGTATTCCCCATGCTAGGGACCAAATTAATGATGACAAGAGAACAAAAACAGAGCCAACTCATTTGTATTTGTATTATGTAATCTGTAGGAAGCTTCCAGATATGACATGTAAATGTGTGCGACAACCAATTATTAGGACTGAACCAATTATTAAATAATACAAGAAAACCACATGACGAATGTAAAGCAGTTAGTTTTCCCAGAAAAGGATATCAGAAAGGGTACTGCTACTACTTACCAACATCCTAACATCCTAGTTTACCAAAACCCTCTACGCCCATGATTCCACCAGATCTGTAAGTTTACCTTTGAGAAAAGGCATGACTAAACAAATATGTATTTAGGCTAGACTTAAACACTGGGACTGATGACAAGGACATGAATGACTGACTTGCTCAAGCTTTAGAGACATATTAGAACTGGAATACAGCTTTTGCCTTTTGTTTTATTAAGATTTCATTCAAGCAGGAAAAATCATAGTTTACTTGAATCAGCCCTTTCTGAAAAAAGATTTGATAAACATTTGATAAGTCAAAAGTTAAATATTTGCAAAGAAATATTGCTTCTGGCTTATACAAGTTAAATCACTGAAATGGGTGGTTTGGGTTGTTTAGATGCTTGTATCATATTTGGCTAGTGTTTATTAGTTTACATATTCACATTTGACATGAACTTATAATTCTCATTTGACAAGAACTCATAATTTTTGAGTACATTGCTGTTTGATATCAGTGTGTGTCAGAGTGTGTCAAATGGATTTCTATCGCTACATAGAGATTAGATTCAGCTAAACTGGATGACATTGTGTCTCTTACTGCTGTAAATAAAAAAAAAGTTAAAGCAATAAGGCCTTTCTGGTCATATGCATTGCCATAGTAATGGTCACACTATCACAAATGTGACCTCAAAAGGATTCTGTTTTGGATTCGTAAATTTTTTTTTTTTTACAAACTTACAAAATTTAGCATGTATCATCTACAGAGGGAGAGAGGATTGTGACCAAATGTCTCTGTTGTCCAATGAATTCCATTGCAAAGATGCCACAACAGGGAATGAGCCATATGCTAGCGATGCTTGGTTGGAATCATGCCAAATTTGGTGGGGGACCTAGTTACATGAAATTTGGCCACACTGGGGCATTACATGCCTATAACTGGAACCAAAGCAGATGTTTCAAACAAATTTATTGCATCATCACAGTAAAGGACCTTAGCTGGAAAAAGCATGAAACCTGTGTGTCAACCATTTTGTTTTCCAACCATCTTGGAATATTTTTTTTAAGCTTTTGGCAGACCATAGAAGCCCTTGGTGATGTTGATGGAATCTGGTACTCTCATAGAGCACAGTCCAAATATGCCCCAAATTTGGAGTCAATTAATCAGTCCCTATAGCGCCACCAATGGGCCAAATTTCAGAGTACATTTTTGCTTATAACTTCTGAAACTTTTGTCCTAGAGTTGTGACCATTTTCTTTCTGAGTTCTTGGGTAATGATGATCTAAATTTACCCTTTGGCATTAAACTGTGCTGTATTGGATTTTCAGCCATTTTGATTTTTTCACAAATAGTCCTAGACCATTAATTCTGTCACCACCAATTTAGTATGAATCATCTACAGAGCACTTAGTCATATCTCAGGAGTGTCTTGTTGGAGTAATGCCAAACTTGGTATGCTTTAGCAACCATGGATATTCACCAAGTTGCATGAAATTTGGCCACTTGGTGGCACTATACCTTAAAAAACGTTCAACCCATGGTATTCTGGCACCAAAGCAGATATTTCAACTAAATTTCTTATGCTTCATTAGAGTTAAGGATCCTCTCTCAGAATTCATGAAATCACATCAGCCATTTTGTGTTGCAAGTTTGTTGAAATTTGGCCATTTTAGGCCAAATAGCCTTTATTTGTCACATATATATTACAGCGCAATGAAATTTTTTCTTCACATATCCCATTCTTGGAGGTTGGGGGTCAGAATGCAGGGTCAGCCATGATACAGTGCCCCTGGAGCAGAGAGGGTTAAGGGCCTTGCCCAAGGGCCCAACAGTGGCAACTTGATCTTCTGGTCAACGACCCAGAGCCTTAACCGCTTGAGCTACCACCGCCACCAAAAACCGCTGCCTGTACTTGAAAAGAGGTTTAAACACCTATGTGTCCATGATCCAAAAGATGTCACACAGTTCTAGGCTATTGTCTTGCACCAGGGGCAAACAATACATGCCTACCAGGAGCAGCTGGCTGCCCTGCAAGCAGCTAATGCAGAACCAGCAGGCCCCACAAGCTCCACAGGACCCAAATCACTTACTCATTGACTGTTGGCCATTCCTCAGGAATACAGTAATACCTTGACTTACGAGTTTAACTGGTTCTGTGTCCGAGCTCGTAACTCAATTTGCTCGTATATCAAATCAAATTTCTCCATTAAAATGAATTGAAATGCTATTAATCCGTTCCAGCCCCCCAAAAGCCCCCCAATTTTTTTTGTTACATGTTTTTTTTAAATAAGAAAAATGTACTTTATAAATAACAAATAATGTAGAAAACAATAATAATACATAATAAAAGAGAATTTAAAGAAATAAACTGGTTTTATTAAAAGTGTATTTACGTTGAAGATCAGACAAAGATGCTAGCGGAGGTGGGAGGAGATTGGCGGAGGAGGGGGGCGGAGTTTTTCATTTCGTGCTCTATCTATAACTTAACTTACTCGCTACACACTTAATGCTACAATTAATTGCTAAATTTAACTTACACACTATGCTACACCTTATTACTAAACTTAATTGCTACTTTTTATTTATTTATTTATTTTTTTCACTTCACTTAATCATCTTCTTCACCGACTTTTGCCTTTTTCTCAAATTAACTAAATTAATTTTCAATTCATAGCTTCACCAAAACAAGATCAAGGATTTGGAATGGTCCAGCCAGAGTCTAAAGATCTAAATCCAGTTGAAAATCTATGGGGTTACGTGTAGAAGGCTGTACACAGGAGATGACAGAGTTAGAATGATTTTGCAAGGCAGAATGGTGAAATATTGCAAAATATCCCAAGATTGAATCCTGTGATAAAATCTAAAGGTACTTCAACTAATTCTAATCTACTATTATACATTTTTTGTACATCTACTATTGTACAACCTGTAACATTCCCCCACGGTACAAGGAAGCAGTGAGGTGTAGCTGAGATTTGCATTAACAAGGCTAAATAATTCTTTCTCCCAGAATAGAACAGAAATTTCACCAGATGTTCAACTTCCTTCAGTCAAAATCAATGAAGCAGAACACACAGCACTGAATCTACAGGAGGATCCATTCTCTCATCACACTGACCAACACTATAACTCTAATAAAAGAATAGACAATGTCCCAAACTCAGCTTTATTTCAGCAAAAATACAGGAAGAGCAACAGGACAGTGAACAGAGTAAAGACAGAAATGTCAGCATTATGTAGAATTTAAACTCTATTGCAGATGCAGATGATAAGCAGATTTATGTTAAACTCAATCTTCACTAGCCATCACACTGACCCTTTCTGAAGATGACTGGATGATTGATGTTGTTATGGGAGACCTTACAGATAAACTCCTCCCCATTTCCCCACTGGTCTTTGCTAAGGGTCAGGGTGCTGCTGCGACTGTAACGGCCGCTCTTCTCTTCTTCTGCACTGGTCAGAACCCCATCCTTCACCTCTGAGCCGTCCACGGTCCAGCTCACTAGCGCCCCCTGTGGAGAGTAGCCAGACAGCAGGCAGAGCAGCGAGGCCGATCCCTCAGACAGCTGCAGAGATGAGGGAGGGAGCAGAGACACGGAGGGAGGTGTGGGACCGGCTGGAGAGGAGAAACAAAACCAGACAAAATAATTATATAAAATATTAATTGCTTTAGACCGTGAGAAAAGGAGTTACAGTGCAATTATACATGCACTCAATAATCCATTTTCTGAATCTAAAACTGTTCCAATGCTGAAAAGGTCAGTGTGTGTAATCTGTAAATGTTCTGGACTCCAACAGAGATAAAACTGGAACCTCTGCAGCAGCACAAGTGTGTTCCAGAAGTAGGAGAACATTTCCTAGTTACTCTTTACATCATGGAGCATCATAAGACCTTTATTAAACTTTTTCTGGAGCTGATTCTCAGTAATGTAATTGTATTAAAATAAAATACTAAGGAAAGAAAGAATGTACTCTTACAGTGTAATTAATCTGATTTTTAACACTTTAACCAGAACAGCAAATATTAACGAGCTGAATACATTAAGATTTTAACAAAATCTGCAGAATTTTAAATGAGCACCAAGAAGAACTTTGTAAAGTAAAACTGTTTAGTTTCTGTATATTTACTGAATGTTCATGAACATTTATTATGGATACTTGACAAAAAAGCATCAAGCATTAAAATCTGTGTTAATTATAATTCATAGTTTCTCTAAAATTTATTAACGTATCAAATAACTGTAAAAACACTTTTACTTACTGTTCACGATGAGTTTGGAGCCGCCACCGAAAGTGTACCACAGTGATACATTCTAATGAAACCACCATACAAAAACCTCCATCACACTGCAGTGCACACACACTCACATACACACACTCACATACACACAGAGAAACACACACACACACACACACACACACTCACACACACTTTGCATTAGCAGCTCATGCTTCAGTGCTCTGTGAGTGTTTATAGCCCTGTGACTTTATCACTTCATGACTGAGAGCTGCTGCTCAGCAACTTCACCCACAGCAACCATGACTCTGATCAGCGTCTTCATCTGTACACTGGTCCTCTGGACTCAAGGTGAGAGTTTAACATCAACTCACAGCCTCACACACTTCATTTCATACTAATTCTACAACACAATTTATGTTGCTCTTCAGGATCCAGAGGTCAGGGGACTGTGACTCAGACTCCTTCAGTGCAAACTGTTTCTCCTGGAAACACAGTGACCATCAACTGTAGATTCAGCACTGCTGTTTATCACGACTGTGGGCCCTCTGGTGTATCATATGACTGTCTAGCCTGGTACCTACAGAAACCTGGAGAAGCTCCTAAACTCCTAGTGCGCTATGTGAGTCACCTGTTCTCAGGGACTCCAGCTCGTTTCAGTGGCAGTGGATCTAAGACTGACTTCACTCTGACCATCAGTGGAGTCCAGGCTGAAGATTCAGGAGATTACTATTGTCAGAGTAGACATAAGATCAGTGAGAGCAATGTGTACACACAGTGTTACAGCGCCGTACAAAAACCTCATCACAGAGAAGCACTGCTGCAGCTGGGAAAGACTGCAGGTGCTGAGCACAGGAGAAAACACACCACACTAACACACACACACACACACACACACACACACACCAGTGAGAGGGGTCTACATTTCCCAGCTGTGGATCATTATTTTAAGTAACATATTGACCGTGGATCTGAGAAAGAATTTCATCTTAAACTGACTGAGGTCCAGTTATCCACACACAGTGACACTCAGCTGAACATCAACTACACATCATTACAAAGTCCTTTTCTCTTTTTGGGGAATTTTTGCTCACTAGGGAAAAAGGTTCCTCACAGATTTCTCGGTCAGTTTGTAGTTCTGCTTTTCTGAAGAGGTTCGAGGAACAAGCAAGACAGCTTGAGTTAAAGCAGCAGCAGCCAAACTTACTCAGCTGATACGACTGTAAAAATGTTGTTGTTGGTAACACACACACACACACACACACACATTCTTACAAAGCAGCTTTACAGAAAGGAAATGAATTCAGAATATAGATTTTAAATACATAAATTTTCCCTAATGAGGGAGTCAGAGGTGACGGTGGTGAGGATATTGTCCATGAGACGTTATGAGGAAGGAACACTGAGAGGAACCAGACTTAAAGGAACCCCATCCTCATCTGAGTGACACCTGAGACTGTGATTATAAATCATTACTCTTGTAGAACTGTGGACTATATGATCAGAAACTGCAGCTGTGTAACCAGGAGATTCATTCTAGTTTAAATATGAAGTCTGTCATGTTAAAGGTATCAGATGTAAATGAATGCAAACTTGAGCCCATAACCTACAAAACATAAAGGTTCAGGTCAAAACCAGAAAACTGTTATAGCTAGGATTAATGGATACATGAACAGGGACTAGAAATGTGTGAACTAGGACTAATAATGTATGGGATCTAGAAATCAGGGACTAACTGGAACTAGGATTAGGACATGAACTGGTAGTTTAGTGGTTAATCTGTTAGACTACTGATTAGAAGGTTGTGAGTTTGAAGCCCAGGTTCACCAAGCTGCCGCTGCTGGGCCCCTGAGTAAGTCCCTTATCTCCCAGTTGCATAAAATGAGATAAGTTATAAGTCGCTCTGGATAAGGGCAAATGTAAATAAGGAAAAAGTATTCAGAATGAAGAAGATAAAAGACTAAGGAATGATTAGGATTTAGACAAGAATAAAAGAATGAAGTATAGAACTCAGTGAAGCTAAACTGTAATGCTACAGCACACAGAGACATTCTGTACAACTGTGTACTATAGATAATATACTATTTCTTTATTATAGATTTGTGGTAACAGTTTGGGGAAGAAACTTATGTGGATGTGAAGGTCAAGTGTCCACATACATTTGGGCACATAGTGTACAAAAGGTA